>NC_039360.1:217424255-217514974 GCF_003573695.1 Papaver somniferum
GGGGGGAATATCCTTTGATCATTTTTAGGTGGTCTCGTGTGTGTTTAGTACTTTGGGAAAATGTCTTTATTGTTTGGTTCATAATTATTTAAAAATATTAAATGGACAAAAGTACTCTTCCATGTTAATTTCTAATTAGTTTTATTTCTACTTATTTTTCAAAAATCACCTAAAAAAACTAGAGTTCATTCCAGAAATGAACTCCATATAAAAAGTTAAAAAAACAGAGTTCATTCCAGAAATGAACTCCATATAAAAACCTAAAAAAAACAGAGTTCATTTCAGAAATGAACTCCATATAAAAACCTAAAAACACAAACAGAGTTCATTTCAGAAATGAACTCCATATAAAAACCTAAAAAAACAGAGTTCATTTATGGAATGGACTGCAGCATCATCATCTTCATCATCTTCGTCTTCAACAACAGCAGAAATAAATTCTTCATATTCTTCGTCTTCATCTTTGTCACCGTCTCCACCATCTTCAACAACACCAGCAGCAACAAAAAAAGAAGAAAAACGCGCAGATCTTCATTGTTGTTCATCATCTTCATCATCGTCTTTCTCCATCTTCAACATTCAAACACCAGCAGTAACAAAAGAAGAAAAAATCAAGATTCTTCGTCTTTGTCACTGTCTCCACCATCTTCAACAACACCCGTAGCAACAAAAAAAAACAAAAACGTGCAGATCTTCATTGTTGTTCATCATCTTCATCGTCTTTCTTCATCTTCAACACTCAAACACCAGCAACAAAAAAAAAAAACAGAGCTCGTCTTCGATCTATGTAATCAAATCAAAATCTCTATTTTTTGTTTCTCTGCAAATCGTCGCATCATCTCTGCAAATCTTCATCGTCGTCTGCAAAATCTTCATCGTCGTCTGCATATCTTCATCATCTCTGTTTCTTGTTTCCATAAAATTAAAACCCTAGAAAAAATAGAGAGAAAACTAGATCTGGAAAGAAAAAAAGATGAAAGAGAAAGTAAATCTGAAAATGATTTTTTCTCTCTTATTTTTTGACTTTATATATGGTCCTAATCTAAAAATTTATTTCTGCCACTACCGGATGACAATTACATCATCCATGACGTCACCCTAGGACCAAACCATAATTTCTAGGACCAAACTATAATATATTTTCCCAAAAAGGACCAAACAGACACATGACTGGGTCAACAGGACTAGACTCTCCCTAATATATTATTCCTATGACTGTATGGTATTTCCTACTATTTGAGGCGTACTACTAGAAGATAGAAAAAGGAAAAAAAATGGAAAACCCCTTGCCCAACTATTTACTTAATGGTTAAATTATTCCTGAATAATTAGTATTAATTTGGATGACTAATTGATGTTTAGTTCTGTTAATCTAGAAATCAACTAATTTTAAATTATCATCAAATCATGTAAAATTTTTGGATTTCTTTTTGAAAAATCTCAACTCAGGATCGGTATATGTTCATGCACTCGCAACGGTGTATAAAACATAGAACAAAGACCGATTATAAAATTCAAGAGTTTTTCTGTAATTCTTTCTTGCTAGAATTGGCTTACATAAATTCCCTCGTCAACCGATTGTAAATCTGGGCATTTTTTTGACTGTTTTGCTTATAACTTCTTCGCCCCATGTCAGAATAACCTCATTTTTTATTTTTATTTTTGCGTTAAACTTGTATTTTCATGCTCTAAGATATAAAGATAAATTTTTTAGGGTTTGTGAAAAAATTCAAACATGGTTACTGAATCGGTTTATGTGGAATTTACATGAAATGATTATGGGATTAATAGTTAAGAAATAAAAAGGTATATAATCGGTTTATGTGAACACTCACATAATCCGATATTAGCGAAAAAAAAGCATACAGAAAACTTGGTATTCTTCCATACCAGAACCGGGCGATACGGGCATGAACATCAATCGATTTTGGTTAAATGTTCTTCAATCAGAAAACACATACATAATAATCGGTTGACGTGGTCACGTATAATAGAAATCGGTCAATATGGACGTGGACGTCGACCGGTTATGGTTAAACACGGAAACCTAAGATTGTTTGTAATTTTGAATTTTGAATGGATAAATCAATCACAAATATGATTAAGAGTAATGGGTTGTAATCGATGATGTTTAGCTTGATTATTTATTTTTTTGAAAGGGATGATGAGATTTTCTTTAAATTGATCGATGTCATTGGAATCGATTGATGAATTTAGGTTTTAATACTAGTTTGTAAGGAAAATGACTTGAATGAGTTTTAGTTTTGAAATTTTATGAATATGTTTAAAATCTAGAAGGATAAGCCTGGGATTGAATTTTAATAGTGAGAGTAACTTAGTATTTTTACCTAGTTTAAACACTCCTTATCCCTTTAGTCTAGGTGGGTAAAGAAATCTATAGGCCTCAAACTAGGGAGGTTTAGTTTAATTTATTTTAAAAGAAAAATACAAATTAAGCTTTGTACTCCTTCTAACACTTTATTCCCTCTCATCCCTTCCCATCACCAGAATCAAATTTTACCTTTAATTGAACATTAAGAAGAGAATGAAAGTTCCAACCTTTTTTTTCTCTTGAAAACAAAGTAATTGATGATAGTGTTGCGGGTTCGTTGACCACAAATACTATTGAGATATTGTTGCTATAAATAGGATACTTGTTTTACTAGTTTATGTTACTGTAAATAGGCTACCTGTTTCCTGTAGGTCAAGTATAACTATAGTACAAAAATATTCCTAAGCTAAGTTTGTGTAACTATAAAATACCTCCACGGTGGCAGTTGTAAACGTATCAATCTTTAATCAATATATTTAGTATTGCAGATTCGAAGCAAACAGAAAGAGTCTTTTATTAGACTACCAGGATAAGTAGCACGATGAGTTTTCGCCAAAATACAAGTTTTAAATTGAAAATCAGATGGTTCGCACGAAGTAAATTTTTTTGGATATAATATTCCATATATTCAAAAAAAAACACGGCCTAGTCTTAGATGATGTAACCAAATTTCTTCTTTATATGCATGAGGTGTGTGTTTGGCGGGTAAAGATCTCTAATCACACACCATCCATGTATTGTATAACATGTAGGTACCCCTGCCAATTTATCTCCCCACTGCTGAAATCCTGAATAAAATATAAATCTGGACATATCAGTACTGTACACTTTAGTTGAGCGCTTACTTGAGATACTGACATAAGGTTATTTGACAGGGAAGATATCAATAAGGTATGTTCTAAAGACAAAGATTTAGTAAGATTAACTCTCTCTGCTCCTGTGATAGGGTATGTCATACTGTTAGTATTTGCAACACCAGAACAATTAGCATTGTGTTTGTACTTTAATATGGACGCATAAAAAGTCATATGATTAGTAGTACCAGAATCAAGAATCCATTCATGATCCCTTTTAAAATTATCAGATGTAAGACTAATATTATCTTGTTTGAGTTGTGTTGTTGCCGTAAGAACAACAGTAATACAAGTAGACTCTTTACTCTTAATCTTTCCCTTTCCATCCTTAATTCACTTTTGGAAATCACCCCACCAGTCTGGGTAACCAATTTTCTGAAAACAATTTTGTGATAAATGTTTAGTATTACTACAGTGTACGCACCTGAAGGAGTTTTATTAGTTACAGGATTCTTTTCAATTATCTTGACAGACTGTTTGAAGGTGAAAACGATTTCTGCTGATTTTGGTAATTTCGGGTGTGTGGGTGAGAAACGAGTTTAAACCCTAAACAATGTACTGCAAGGGAGTACTTTAGATTCGAGAGATCATTCTGTACAAATCCGGCCTAAACCAAGAAATGGTCGTTCCAGACTTGCTTCGGTCACAAAGTGAATGAGAAGGGTTGGTTTTGGGGAGGGAAGCGAAGAGAGTGTTGAGACCAGAATACTTCATTCTGTAAGAGTAGTTGTCTCACGACTTGTATCAGAAAGTGGGAAGCTAACAGATGTAAAGCTAGCAAATATTTTCTGAGTGTTGTATCCTCCTGACCTGAACTTGTTGTTCGGTGGAAATAGGTAAGACCTATTTATACAAGTCGAAGTGAAACGTACTATGGTCTCGTAAGAAATGGAAAAAGGATGATTAAATGGGAGGAGGTGGTAACCGGTAACGCCTAGAATTGATGTTCCATAAAAGAAAGCGTTTCACCATTACCCCCTGTATTTACTAACCTCATCATCCTTATGACATTGTCTTATAACGGGCGTAGTGTACGCCGCACGCTGTAAACCACCAAACCAATACTCAATAAGCATCCCCTAGTTTGTGACATGTGTTGATGTCTCGAGTGTTTTTGGGGGAAAACATGTAACATGTTGTTGTTCGGCAAGCTGAGATTGGGAGACTTGCCGGCTCGGTGGTGACCTTCGACGATCGATATTTTGCATCTTGAGAGGAAGGGTAGCCGCTGATTATTGCAACCCTTCGTTTGGCAGTCAGTGGCATGAAAGCATGGCCGGTACGGCTTTAATATGGCCTAGTTTAGGCGCGACCAAAAGTTAGAGTTTTGGCTTTGTTTGGGCGCGACCAAACTAGGGCTTTGCGTCGGGCCAAAGGATGCCATGCGTTAGCTGGTAACCTTAAACGTCTAAGATCTGTATCTTAGATGGAAAAGTAGCCATTGATCTTCGGAAGCCTTTGTTTTGGTAGCCCCATAGGGAACGCCGTCATGGTATGGCGCGGCAAGGTGGTTGGCATGCCATTGGCACATGTGGCATGGATGGCATGCCTTGGCGCGGTTTGGGCGTGGCCAAAACAAAGGTGTTGCCGTTGGCCCAAAGGTTACCATGCGTTGGTTGGCGACCTTGGACAGCTAAGATTTGCATCTTATATGGAAGGATGGTCGTTTATTGTTTCCAGCCTTTGTTTTGGTAACCGCATAGGGAAGGCCAGCATGGTATGGCGCGGCAAGGTGGATGGCATGCCATTGGCACATGTGGCATGGCCGGCATGCCTTGGCGCGGTTTGGGCGTGACCAAAACTAGGGTTTTGGCGTTGGGCCAAAGGTTACCATGTGTTGGTTAGTGACCTTGGACGGTTGAGATTTGCATCTAAGATGGAAGGGTGGTCGTTGATTGTCGCACGCCTTAGTTTTGGCAGCCTTGAAGGGAAGGTCAGCATGGCATGGCTTAGGCGCGGCAAGGTCGATAGCGCGTCAAGGTTGATTATCGCACGCCTTTGTTTTGGTAACCGCATAGGGAAGGCTGGCATGGTATGACACGGCAAGGTGGCTGGCTTGCCATTGGCACATATGGCATGGCCGGTATGCCTTGGCACGGTTTGGGCGTGACCAAAACTAGGGTTTTGGTGTTGGTCCAAAGGTTACCATGTGTTGGTTGGTGACCTTGGACGACTGATATTTGCATCTAAGATGGAAGGGTGGTCGTTGATTATCGCACGCGTTTGTTTTGGTAATCGCATAGGGATGGCCAGCGTGGCATGGCTTAGGCGCGGCAAGGTGGATGGCGCGGCATGCCATTGGCACATGCGGCATGGTCTGCATGCCTTGGCGTGGTTTAGGCGCGGCCAAATTAGGGTTTTGGGGTTGGGCCAAAGGTTACCATGCGTTGGTTGGTGACCTTGGACGGCATAGCCTTTGTTTTTGCAGCCGTGAAGGGAACGCCGGCATGGCATGGCTTAGACGCGGCAAGGTAGATGGCGCGGCATGCCATTGGCACATGTGGCATGGTCGGCATTCCTTGGCATAGTTTAGGCGCGGCCAAACTAGGGTTTTGGCGTTGGGCCAAAGGTTACCATGCGTTGTTTGGCGACCTTGGACAGCAAAGATTTTCATCTAAGATGGAAAGGTGGTCGTTGATCATTGCACGTATTCTTTTTGGTAGCCACATAGGGAAGGCCGACATGGTATGGCGCGGCAAGGTGGTTGGCATGCCATTGGCACATGTGGCTTGGCATTCCTTGGCGCGGTTTGGCGTGGCCAAAACTAGGGTTTGGACCAAAGGTTACCATGCGTTGTTTGACGACCTTGGACGGCTAAGATTTGCATCTAAGATGGAAGGGTGGCCGTTGATCATCGCACGCCTTCGTTTTGGTAGCCGCATAGGGAAGGCCGACATGGTATGGCGCGGCAAGGTGGTTGGCATGCCATTGACACATGTGTCATGGCATGCCTTGGCGTGGCCAAAACTAGGGTTTGGGCCAAAGGTTACCATGCGTTTTTTGGCGACCTTGGATGTCTAAGATTTGAATTCTAAGATGGAAGTTGGTCGTTGATCATCGCACGCCTTCGTTTTGGTAGACGCATAGGGAAGGCCGGCATGGTATGGCGCAGCAAGTTGGTTGGCATGCCATTGGCACATGTGGTGCGGTTGGCATGCCTTGGCGCGGAGGTGAGGCTGGGATGTCATGTCATTGGCGCAGTGGTGCGGCTGGCATGGTTGGCATGCCTTGGCGCGGAGGTGCGGCTGGCATGGTTGGCATGCCTTGGCGCGGAGATGTGGCTGGCATGGTATGCCGTTGGTACAATGGTGTGGCTGGCATGGTTGGCATGCCTTGGCGCGGTGACGTGGCTGGCATGGTCTGCGATTGGCACATTGGTGCGGCTGGCATGGTTGGCATGCCTTGGCGCGGTAGCATGAGAATTAGGGTTTGGCATAGATGATGTCAGTCAGTGTTAAGGGTTCTGCCGTGGAACATGGCCCATGTAAAAAAAAAGAAGGGTACCCCGGTAATTTTACGTAGGCATGCTGATTGATTCAATAAATGTGCTAATGGTCATAGTGACGTCATGTGAGATGTACAGTTTTACGATTTTGACCCTAAGCTAAAAACCACCATCAACATTAAGTCCCCTTCTTAGCTCGGAACAGGAGAATTGTTGCGAGGAAAGCATAAGATGGTGACAGGAGAGGACAAAATCGAAATGACAAGTCATGAAAAGATGGTCAAGAATACCCTACTAACCTTTTTCGAGAGGTAAGGATAGTTCGTGATTCTCGTGTTGGCGACCTTGCATAGATCCTACTTGTGGTATTGCTGGCTAGACCGTGAAATGGTGAGATGTAGATTGTCGACTTGGAATGGGAGCCGCAGGCATTGGTCGGCTTGGAATGAGAGTCGCAGGCGTTGGTCGGCTTAGAATGGAGGAAACTGGCTTCGGTCAGCGGAATGGTGGAAACTGTCTTCAGTCCACAGAATGGTGTAAACTGGTTTCAGAACTTCGGCTACCAAACGATAGTGACGACGTTGGAACTTCGGTTATCAAATGGTAGTGATGGCGCCTGGAAACTTTGTCAAAATCAGTGTTTGGGATGCTGAAACCCTAATTAGCGCTCCTTACTAAAATCGTTGTAGAATTCTCGTACAAACTCGGATTTTGACGGTCCTCCCCTCCGTCTGACAGAAAAAGAATTTACTATCTCCTTGCGAGGGAATATTTAGGTTTTGAGCTAGTTTAGGAGGTGAAAATGGCCCGGAAGTGAAACTCATGAAGAATTCAGGAGGGATGTTGCGGGACCGGGGTAGCATAGTCGCGCCGAGTCATTTGTTCCCGTTCTTGTAGCAAGAAGGGAACTTTATTCTGTGCAAAACTATAGAAACTCCGTCCGTATGAAAAGAGGTATTGACCTTCTTCTGTTTTCTGTTACTCCTTTGTATCCGTGTTTTCATCTGTAGTGTCTCTCCAGTGGATTCCAAAATATACCAAACTCCATTGCATTCTTGGGACGGATGGATATAATATATGCTCGACAACGATCATGTCAGGGTTAATCTTGGAGATTGTGGTTGTGGTGTCGGTCCATTCTCGGCTATAGGTTGTTCAGTGTCTGGACCTTCTGATCATGATGATGATGTGCTGTGAATGCTTGTATGGTCGAAAACTTCTGGCGCCCCCGGAAGAAATAGGGAGACGTTCCGTTGCCGATGTGCTGTTATCAAGTCTTCTAGGACTTTGTTCCAAGCGACATCCTTCGAACCATCTTCTGAATCTTGGACTATCGTATGGAATGAGATGTGGTAAGAAGTCCCCATCTATACTTCGGTTTGATCCGATGGCATGGATGAATATGTGAATGTATCTTTGTGGCGTGCTCTTGAAGTCGTCGGTGTACATGTACGACTTCATGTTGAGAAATTCCTGCGGCTCGTGAAACTTTGACAATGATGATGTTGAAATCATCAATAACCTGGTTGAGGGGAGTGAAAGAGTCTCATGCTGGTAGTCCCCATGTGTATCTTATTTTCATTGCATCGCCTTGAATCCATGTCCACGTGATATGATACAAGCTTATCGTACTCTTCTGGATCTGACGCTGGGATGCTCAGGATATCGCATGGACGAAATATTCTGGATAACGAAGATGTAGGAATGAGAGAGTTATGTTGTTTATCATGGATCCCTCTGTTTCTTCAAGAAAATGTTTCAGCCGCGTCTCTGGAGTTATCTCATGAGTCTTTGATGGTCGTCGATGGACTGCGAAGAGAAGTCCCCAGTCGCATTTTTCTTCAGTTTCTGAAGTTGTTTTCCTCTGAGCAGGCGTGGGACCCTCCGCGGCCTCGTAAAGTATTGAAGGCGTCTTCTAGACAGAGAGGTGATGAGCACGCAAGTGTGACGCATTTTCACCCATAACTACATTTGCTATGACTAATTTAATCACTAATAATCTTGTTTTAAGTCTTATCAAGAAAATAAGCTCTTTCGGAAAAATAGCTCGAAAAAGTGTTAGAGGCAACCAGAGGAACTGATAAAGGCACCCATCATTTCAGATACGAACACCCAACAAATGGATAAAGGCACCCTCATCTTCTTCATTTGAAACAGATTCACATAATTTATGAGAGATCTCAAAGATTTAAGGAAAAGATATCTTCTTGCCTATTATACAGGAAGTTTTCATATCTTGAAGTTAAAAGAGATAATATATTGATGAGTTTGTTTTTATTGAAAAGGAGAAAGAAAATCTGTGGTTTTATTTATAAATAAAAAAAGATAATATCCCCAGGATTTTATTCTGGCAAATAGAGGAAGATGTGTGATAAATGGAGAAAGAAATTATTCCTCAGATATCTTTCATTAAAGAGAAGATTTGGTGGAGTTATGGAAGAATATTTTGAAAAGATGTTTGAGTAATGGGTTGTTGTGTATAAAAAGGGTGCTAATAGGACCAAACAGGAATCCGGAGAGCGAGAGTTTTGGAAGAGCAAAATAGTTGCGTTTAATTTTTCTTCATTTTCACCATTGTAAACACTTTTCGAGCAATAAAATAATCTTTTAGGAGTGTCTACAACATGATGAGCTAGACCCCTACACTGGGTCGACGGAGGAATCCGAATTTCATACATGGGTAAATTTATTTTATTTTTCTATTTGACTTTTGCACTAACTAAAATAGAATTATGATTTGAATTAATTAGTTATCATTTTATTTGATGGGTCATGCTTGCTTAGATGTTTGATGTCCCATGCTTAAAATTTATAACTAATATTTTGAGAATCTACTTTGGCAAAAATAAGAGTCCATGTTATTTTATTTATTAAGCGATAATTGTTGAGAATAAATAATTGAGCCTTATGATATGAATTCGGTGGAATCCTAGTCCCAGTAACTCTCGCCTTTGTTTATTATTTTCATTAAATCTTTAAATTTAATCTTCACAAGTCTTAGAGTTCGAATCCTTATATACGACAACGACAAGCAAAAAAATATCATCAAGAGGTGATGATATTCTTGCGCTGCACCCTTGAAGAGTAGATGACCTTGTTGCGGCTATGGCCTTTTGGTTGACTGTGTCTTCTGAGCTTTGACAGTGAAGGGATTCTGTGTATATCCTCAGTCCTCAAGTATGGTTTACATGTTTCCATCTTTGTAGTGATTGCTTCTGTGGTGAAGCTATGGATGGTATCAACAAATGAGCGGCAACAAATCTTGGTAGCATATGTAATCAGAAGAGACTACACTGTCATGGTAACAAAGTAGGTTGGCTGAAATTGTATGGGCATCCGTGGAAGTAAAAGGATTGGTTGGATGCCTAAGCGAGCAAACTGTACATGACTACGAAGATTGGTTGGTTGTGATCATGATACTTGACATGAGGAGCGTGGTGGTATGACCCTTTGCAGGAAGAAACGTTATTGAAGCAGCTTCGGCTCTTGGAGAAGATTTTGAAACTTAAGAAGCCGAACGCTAAAGCCTCGTCTTAGGATTCTGGAGAATCTTATGGAGAGAACGATGTAACGGAGCGGCTGCTGGAGCGAGCGTTGAAGCGGAGCGGCTGTCGGAGTGATTGTTGAAGCGGAGTCACTGCTGGAGGATGTTGAAGCGGAGCGTCTACGTTAATCAATGTGCTATCAAACTGGACACCCTTCAAGCGAACAATGGTTAGGAGTCCCCAGTTCCATCTATCAATCGTGCTTTCCAGGAGAGGTTAGGTTTGGGAACGACTTCTCTGGTTGGAAACAGCTGCTTCCCTGATGCAGTGCAGTTGAGGGATGCAAATATGCCTTGACGTTGCGTCTTGGGGAAATATAGAATCTCACATAAATGTTTCATCATAGACTGCACGATTTTGCGGGCGAAGTCCCCAGAAATCATGCATCTCCTGACAGGGAAAAGAGTCTTTGTGAACTCAGGGGGTTGCTGATTTTTATTTGCTTCGATTTTGAAGAAGTTGTTCCTGATATTTTCGTGTAATGAAATTAGATTGTTGATTCCCTTCTACTGGGCGTTCAAGAGCAACGCTGGAAGGATGCAAGCTGCTGGCGCAGTGAAGATGCAAGCTGCTGTGAAGATGCAAGTTGTTGCTGGCGCTGGAAAGGACGCAAGTTGCTGGCGCTGGAAAGATGCAAGCTGCTGTAAAGATGCAAGATATTAGCGCTGGAAGGATGCAAGCTGCTGGCGCTGGAAAGATGCAAGTTGTTAGCGCTGGATCGGCTTGGCATGGGCATTGGCTTGGCGTGGACGCTGGCTTGGCATGGACGCTGGCTTGGATTTGGTATGGCGCGGACTGTCGGATGGGCATGGCGCGGACTGTTGGATTGGCACGACGCTGGCTTGACGTGGCGCGGACTTGTTCTTATGGGCCCAGTTGCCTCTTTCCATACTTATCTCAAATAGGAAATCATTTCCTTATTCAAATTCCAAAAGTGTTATGCGTATGAAAGTGGTTGGCTCTCCTTTTTATCTCGTATCTTTGTTCTCACGTCCTGGTGTTAGTGGTAGCGCGGTAGCAATAAAGTGGGCAAGCATATTCCATCTATGTACTCCAGCGTTTCTCTTTCAATTTGTTTTCTTGTTTTCTTGTGTTGGTGCAAACCCTAGCCGTAGGTATACCTTTCATAAATCTGTAGAAATATTGTTCTTCTGAACTGGTGTAAACCCTAGACGTGGGTATGCCTTTCATAAACTTGTAGAAACACTTCTCATAAACAATTCCTCTTTGAATATCACCGTAGTAACGTCGCCCACCTCATGAATAGTAACAGGTAATCATTATTATGCAAAGTAGGCACGTACAAGTAGGTGACTGTTTTTTTTTTGAAAGGCAAACAAAGCGCTTGGTTTATGGTTTTGATTTTCTGGATTTTTGGGTTGATATACAAGTATTACCCCTGAGGGTTTTGGATTATTATTTGGAATGAACTGTTTTAGAATATTGATGTTTTTGGTTATGAATATAAGTGGCATGAGTACCCCAGGGAAGTCATGGAATTGTGAATGTTGTGCGATAGTAGAAAGCATGAAACACGGGAAAAATAAAGCATGAAACACGGAAAAAATATGGCTATCGGTTTTTTATCTCCCTTGTGAAGATTTGAAGTAGTTAAACCATGTATTTTGTCTAGCAAGACTTACTCGTTTTTTCGGATCTCTTGATGAAAAGGAATCTCCCGGATGTAAGACCGAGTTTTGTGGGAAGCACCGCCGTGACTGTGGAAAGTCCCCAGTCATCCCTTGTCGTGTCATGACTGGAAACCGGGCCGTCTGGTAACTGACCCGTCGATCCCTGGGCGGGTCGTTTGGATTCTACCGTCCTGACGTCTGGGTCGAAATATGAGATCGAGGATTGAAATTTGACATTGTAACCGAAAGATCAAACTCCCACTGTGGTCGCCAATTGTTTGAGGGTGAAAACGATTTCTGCTGATTTTGGTAATTTCGGGTGTGTGGGTTAGAAACGAGTTTAAACCCTAAACAATGTACTGCGATGGAGTACTTTAGATTCGAGAGATCAATCTGTACAAATCCGTACTAAACCAAGAAATGGCCGTTCCTGACTTGCTTCGGTCACAAAGTAAAGGAGAAGGGTTGGTTTTGGGGAGGGAAGCGAAGAGAGTGTTGAGACCAGAATAGTTGATTCTGGAAGAGTAGTTGTTTCATGAATTGTATCAGAAAGTGGGAATCTAACAGATGTAAAGCTAGCAAATATTTTCTGAATGTTGTATCCTCCTGACCTGAACTTGTTGTTCGGTGGAAATAGGTAATACCTATTTATACAAGTCGAAGTGAAACATACTCTGGTCTCGTAAGAAATGGAAAACAGATGAGTAAATGAGAGGAGGTGGTAACCGGTAACGCCTGAAATTGATGTTCCATAAAAGAAAGCGTTTCACTATTACTCCCTGTATTTACTAACCGCCTCATCCTTATGACACTGTCTTATAACGGGCGTAGTGTACGCCACACGCTGTAAACCGCCAATCCAATACCCAATGAGCATCCCCCAGTTTGTGACATGTGTTGATGTCTCGGGTGTTTTCGTGGAAAACATGTAGCATGTTGTTGTTCGGCAAGTTGAGCTTGGGAGACTTGTCGGCTCGGTGGTGACCTTCGATAGTCGAGGTTTTGCATCTTGAGTGGAGGGGTAGCCGTTGATTATTGCAACCCTTCGTTTGGTAGCCAATGGCACGAAAGCATGGCGGGCACGGCTTTAATATGGCCTAGTTTAGGTGCGGCTAAAAGTTAGGGTTTTGGATTTGTTTGGGAACGACCAAACTAGGGCTTGGCTTCGGGCCAAAGGTTGCCATGCGTTAGCTGGTAACCTTGGACGACTAAGATATGCATCTTAGATGGAAAAGTGGTCGTTGATATTCGCAAGCCTTTGTTTTGGTAGCCGCATAGGGAAGGCCAGCATGGTATGGAGTGGCAAGGTGGTTGGCATGCCATTGGCACATGTGGCATGGCTGGAATGCCGTGGCGTGGCCAAAACAAAGGTTTTGGCGTTGGGCCAAAGGTTACCATGCCTTGGTTGGCGACCTTGGACGGCTAAGATTCGCATCTTAGATGGAAGGATGGTCGTTGATCGTCGCTAGCCTTTGTTTTGGTAACCGCATAGGGAAGGTCGGCGTGGTATGACGTGGCTGGAATGCCATCGGCATATGTGGCATGGCCGGCATGCCTTGGCGCGGTTTGGGAGTGACCAAAACTAGGGTTTTGGCGTTGGGAAAAAGGTTACCATGTGTTGGTTGGTGACCTTGGACGGCTGAGATTTGCATCTAAGATGGAAGGGTGGCCGTTGATTGTCGCACGCGTTTGTTTTGGTAACCGCATAGGGAAGGCCGACATAGTATGGCGCGACAAGGTGGCTGGCATGCCATTGGCACATGGGGCATGGCCGGTATGCCTTGGCACGGTTTGGGCGTGACCAAAACTAGGGTTTTGGGGTTGGTCCAAAGGTTACCATGTGTTGGTTGGTGACCTCAGACGACTGATATTTGCATCTAAGATGGAAGGGTGGTCGTTGATTGTCGTACTCTTTCGTTTTGGCAGCAATGAAGGGAAGGCCGGCATGGCATGGCTTAGGCGCGGAAAGGTGGATGGCGCGGCATGCCATTGGCACATGTGGCATGGTCGCCATGCCTTGGAGTGGTTTAGGCACAACCAAAGGTTACCATGCATTGGTTGGTGGCTTTGGACGGCTGAGTTTTGCATCTAAGATGGAAGGGTGTCCATTGATTCTCGCACGCCTTCGTTTTGGCAGCCATGAAGAGAAGGCCGGCATGGCATGGCTTAGGCACGGCAAGGTGGATGGCACGGCATGCCATTCGCACATGTGGCATAATCGGCATGCCTTGGCGTGGTTTAGGCGCGACCAAACTAGGGTTTTGGCGTCGGGCCAAAGGTTACCATGCGTTGGTTGGCGACCTTGGACGGCTAAGATTTGCATCTTAGATGGAAGGATTGTCGTTGATCATCGCTAGCCTTTTTTTTGGTAACCGCATAGGGAAGGCCGGCATGGTATGGCGTGGCAAGGTGGCTGGCATGCTATTGGCATATGTGGCATGGCTGGCATGCCTTGGCGCGGTTTGGGCGTGACCAAAACTAGGGTTTTGGCGTCGGTCCAAAGGTTACCATGTGTTGGTTGGTGACCTAGGACGGTTGAGATTTGCATCTAAGATCGAAGGGTGACCGTTGATTGTCGCACACCTTTGTTTTTGTAACCGCATAGGGAAGACCGACATGGTATGGCGCGGCAAGGTGGCTGGCATGCCATTGGCACATGTGGCATGGCCGGTATGCCTTGACGCGGTTTGGGCGTGACAAAAACTAGGGTTTTGGCGTTGGGCCAAAGATTACCATGTGTTGGTTGGTGACCTTGGACGGGTGAGATTTGCATCTAATATGGAAGGGTGGTCGTTGATTGTCGCACTCCTTCGTTTTGGAAGCCGGGAAGGGAAGGCCGACATGGCATGGCTTAGGCGCGGCAAGGTGGATGGCGCGGCATGCCATTGGCACATGTGGCATTGTCGGCATGCCTTGGCATGGTTTAGGCGCAGCCAAATTAGGGTTTTGGCGTTGGGCCAAAGGTTACCGTGCATTGGTTAGTGACCTTGGACGGCTGAGTTTTGCATCTAAGATGGAAGGGTTGTCGTTGATTGTCGCACGCCTTTGTTTTGGCATCCACGAAGAGACGGCCGGCATGGCATGGCTTAGGTGCGACAAGGTGGATGGCGCGGCATGCCATTGGCACATGTGGCATGGTCGGCATGCCTTGGAGTGGTTTAGGCGCGGCCAAACTAGGGTTTTGGCGTTGGGCCAAAGGTTACCATGCGTTGTTTGGCGACCTTGGACGGCTAAGATTTGAATCTAATATGGATGGGTGGCCGTTGATCATCGCACGCCTTCGTTTTGGTAGCCGCATAGGGAAGTCTGGCATGGTATGGCGCGACAAGGTGGTTGGCATGCCATTAGCGCATGTGACATGGCATGCCTTGGCGCGGTTTGGCGTGGCCAAAATTAGGGTTTGGGCCAAAGGTTACCATGCGTTGTTTGGCGACCTTGGACGGATAAGATTTGTATCTAAGATGGAACGGTGGCCGTTGATCATCGCACGCCATCGTTTTGGTAGCCGCATAGGGAAGGCCGTCATGGTATGGCGCGACAAGGTGGTTGGCATGCCATTGGCACATGTGGCATGGCATGCCTTGGCGTGGCCAAAACTAGGGTTTGGGCCAAAGGTTAGCATGAGTTGTTTACCGACCTTGTACGGATAATATTTGCATCTAAGATAGAAGGTTTGCCGTTGATCATTGCACACCTTCGTTTTGGTAGCCGCATAGGAAGGCAGGCATGGTATGGTGCAACAAGGTGGTTGGCATGCATTGGCACATGTGGTGCGGCTAGCATGGTTGGCATGCCTTGGCGTGGAGGTGCGGCTGGCATGGCATGCCATTGGCGCAGTGGTGCGGATGGCATGGTTGGCATGCCTTGGTGCGGAGGTGCGGCTGGCATGGCATGTCATTGGCGTAGTGGTGCGGCTGGCATGGTTGGCATGCCTTGGCGCGGAGGTGCGGCTGGCATGGCATGCCTTGGCATGGAGATGTGGCTGGCATGGTATGCCATTGGCACAATGGTGTGGTTGGCATGGTTGGCATGCCTTGGCGCGGTGACGTGGCTGGCATGGTCTTCCATTGGCACAGTGGTGCGGCTGGCATGCCTTGGCGCGGTAGCATGAGAATTAGGGTTTGGCATAGATGATGTCAGTCAGTGTTAAGGTTTCTGCCGTGGAACATGACCCATGTAAAAAAAAGGGTACCCCGGTAATTCTTACGTAGGCATGCTGATTGATTCAATAAATGTTCTAATGGTCATAGTGACGTCATGTCAGATGCACAGTTTTACGATTTTGATCCTAAGCTAAAAACCACCATCAACACAGACATAGCCACTTGAGAATTACTTTCTTAAAATAACATAGTATTGCGTCGTTATTCTTCTCGCCTCAAAATAAAAAATGTCATTTTAGGCTTTTAATTAACAGAATCGTAAATATCTTTAAAACCATTAGAAAAAAAACTTTCTCCTCGTCAGTCTCTTACTTACGTTTCTTGATCACATCATCCTCTGTAAAGGCAATCAGTTTCCAATAATCAAATTCTTTCCATGTTAGTTTGAGTTCAGAAAAAAAATCGACATAAGTCTACCACTTTGTTTCATGGCTATAGGTTTACGAGTTAAGTCATAAATAATGAACTTATCAGCACCTTCATAATAAGTTTCAGTACAGCAACCCAAATATCCTTTGTAGTAGGTAAATGAATAAGAAGACTTATTATGTCAACTTCCATTACACTAACGAGCCAACCCTTCATAGGAGCGTTTTCCTGATAAACGAAGTTTTCTTTGTTTATCTTCTTCTTTGTCTTCAAATTTTATTTGCTTTGATTTTCCTTGCCTGGTACTCTTCTTTTCCTTTTCCTAGTTGCAGGTTTGAGTTAGTTAATATCTAAAACTTGAAGACTTCTTTGTTTTTACCTATTTCTTTATAACCATCATATATCTTCTTAACATCAAATTCAAATACTACTCCAAAAAAATCAAGCTGGGAAGCCTAATCCAGTCGAGTTTGAAATTTTTCCATTTAAAAAAAAATATATATTGAGAAAAAGTGAAAGTGATTACCTATTTTGGTGTGAATTTGAAATTTTTCCATTTTAAAAAAAAATATTTTGAGTAAAAATTTTGGTGTAAATTTGAAATTTGAAAATTATCTATCTTTATGCGATTAAAAAATAGTCGTCGGCGCTTGAAAGAATATCGAGAGACATTCATGTAGTATCCCAGCGATAGTGTTTTTATCGCTGGCGATATTAATAATATCTCTCACTAGAAACTCCATCGCGTAACCCTTTTAGGCCTATTCCTATGCACATGGCATTTCAATTGGTTTGCCACTTTTGCACCCACTATGGGTATGGAAAAGTGGCAAGTATACCATTTAGGTATACATGACAGTGTTTTTAACGATCAATAGAATGTCCATCGCTCAATGGTCATCAGATGTCGCTAGATGATTAGATCATTGCTCAGCAATTTCTCATCCAACGACTATAATTTACCCCTATAAGTATCCAAGTTCAAACTAATTTCAACTCACACCAATATTTCCAAATCTCTCTAATTTGTCAATCTCCAATTATTTTCGTCACTCTTCCAATTCTTCAAATAGCATGGATGATAATATGAACATGGTTAAGTTCATATCAAACCGACGTGCTGCCGAAAATCAAAGAGTTGCTAATCAAGCCGATGTGCAAAGTCAAATTAAGAGGCGATTTAGCAAAATTTACTACTGCGGAAGATGAATGTATTTGCAGGAATTATGATTTTTTTTACCAAGAGTATCTTCGAAGATGTATTCTATCCCCAAACATTTTGGGAAAAGATATTTGGAAAATTTCAAGAACAAACAATGAACCCCAACAATCGTGATGGTTCCGGGTTATGTCATTGCTTCACTATAATCAATAAGAAAATTATTAACTATGTTGTTTTACTTCATCAAGCGGGTCGAAACATGAGGATGGTGAAACCATGATGGACATTAAACAAAGGTGTCGTGCGGAATATTGTCGCATCAACGGAAAAGACTACCAATTTGGAAGTTGTTTTGAGATTTTAAGAGGTTTACCCAAATATAATCCAATATTTATGTTTTAGTTTCTTAATTTTCAACTGAAGTCTAAGTATTAAGTTCTAATGTTCATCTTACTTTATTATTTTAATGTAACTCTTATTGAAATGTAAGGATGAATTAAGAATAGAATATAAGCTTAATTTTCAACAATAAAAGTCAAATTTTCAAATTCATTAAACTTCAAATTAAAAATAAAATCCTGCTTCCAAGATTTTCAAGAAATTAACTTCTTCATCAGCTATCCAACTCACAAACAATACCTTTGAGTCCGCGTGTACTTCTTGTCAGTTGGGTAAAAGTGTATGTTTAGCATTTTCTAGTTCTCTGTCTACTTCAAGTACTTTTTCTTTAGCATTAGTTCACTTTGATATCTGGGGTGCTTCACCTGTTACTTCCACTTTGGGATATCACTACACCATATCCTGGTTTTAGCAACGCTTCAATTTCAAAGGTGTGTAACGGATATGGTGTACTGATTTTCTTATATTGCAAATGGAACTTTTCAATCATTTCATGCAGAAAAAGTCGATGTCACAACCCTCTGAAGCTTTGCGTATGGATGGTTGCACTTCAGATGATAAGAAAGAAGAGGAAGATCCCGAAAAGTCTGAAATAAAAAGTGAGGCGCTAAAAGCTGCCAAACTCGCAGTTTTAGAACAAAAGAAAATTACTCATTCGTTTGACAATGAGTTTTCTAAATTGCGTCAAACCTATTGGATGACCTAGTAGCGTGGACTTGCTTAATCCGTGAGTTCTCCGCAATTTGACGATGATTATGCTTATGAAAGTTATTTAAATGGAGATGAATACCTTCTTCAGTTGAATGATTACATTTTGAACATTTTTTCGTGCATTCATCTCAAACACCAGAGTTGTTCAAAGGTTCTCTTACAGAATATTAGCTCAAGGGACTGCAGTGGTTGGTCAACTGTTATGAGAAGGTAATCTATGAGATTGAACTTTGGTTTTGACTGGATACAGCATGTTAACTTCAAAACTTCCTTTTTGAATTTTCAGAGTTCGAATGGTTTACTCGCTGATGAAGTGGGTTTAGGAAGACAATCCAAGCTATGGCATTATTGGCACATTTAGCTGAAGTACTTATTGTCTTCACGCTTTAGTGCAAATGAAGTTGCAATGTTTCTTTTATAACATGGTTTTCTAAAATTTGCAGGAGAAAGATATATGGTGACCTTTTCTGGTGGTTGCACCTGCTTCGGTTTTGAAGTTTCAAATGAAGTTGCAAACTCTTGGATATACGAATGCCCGAGAGATACATACATGTTTGTATTACTGTACGCTTGTAATGACCTTTGAGTTTATGCTAAATACTTTAAAGTGCGGGTTTTGTCTTCCATTCTCTTTCTAGCATACCATAATGCTAGATTTGATTACTACACTACCTTTATGATCATCAATTATTGCTTTCAAGTTACAGGTGCAGATTGGTATGTTCAGGTGCAGAAATCTGCCGGAATTAGATCCGACGGTAAAAAATTTTTAACCTGAAAATTATTTTGCAACAGATATAAGCGTAAGGAAAACATCCGATGCACCAAATCCACCTAAAATAAGAACGGATAAACGTTGGTAGAAAACCAAAGTGGGGCCCACAAAATTATTTTTCTATTAATAATAATTGTTGCACAAATTGGTATATATGTTGCAAAAATAGGAAAAATAAAACGTCGCACCATATATTGTGCAACGTTTATAAGCGTTGCTCAGTATAATTTGTGCAACGGATAACCTGCGTTGCACATCCATGCGGAACGCCGTTTTGCCAACAGTTATTAACGTTGCACAAATTATGCGCAACGTTTATAAACGGCACAAAAAAGCTATTTTGATTATAATAGTCATAGAGTTTACACTACTACTCATGTTAAGTTCAATGAGGGTGTTTTTCATTTTGCAAGCAAGACTACTTCTTCAACAACTTCGGCTACTGGTTTTGATACTTCAATTCTTCCTTCCATACTACCTGCTTCTTCAGTTTCTGAGACCATATGTTCAGAATTACCCATTTCTTCAGATATTTCACCTACTTTAACAGTACAAGTATTCTCTAATCCTTCTTTACTTAATGACCATATTATCTCTTATTCTACTTTCATGCATAAATCTGGTATTAGTAAGGGAAAACAATTAAATGATAAATGGGTAGCTTGGATTCATAGAAATGATTTGAAACATCCAATACCAACAACCTTTACTGCTCTGGTTGATTCTTTAGTTGAGCCAAAATCTTTTTCTCAAGCAATTAAGGATCTAAGATGGGTTAAATCTACGAAAGCTGAACATGAAGCACTCTTTTCTAATGATACTTATGAGGAGGTTCCTTTTGTTCCTGGTATGAATGTATTAGGTTGAAAATGGGTCTATAAGACTAAATTCAAATCTGATGGCACCTTGGATAAGTTCAAGTCTTAGTTAGTTGCTCAGGGTTATAAGTAAATTGATGGAATTGATTATGAAGAGACTTTTAGTCCTGTTGTGAAGTTTGCTACTGTTAGATGTATTTTCAGTTTGGATGTCAGTAATGGTTGGTTCACGAGGCAGTTGGATATATCCAATTCTTTTCTACATGGTTTTCTCTCTGGAGATGTTTACAATCCAGAACATCCAGATTATGTGTGCAAGTTAAAAACATCTCTTTATGGATTGAAACAAGCTCCAATAGATTGGTTTGACAGATTTAGTACCTTCGTGTTACAACAAGGCTTCATTCAATCTGTTAATGATAATTCCATGTTTAATTTTTTTCAAGATGGACTGAAGATGGTACTTTTGGTATACGTTGATGATATAATCCTAGTGGGTGTGTCTGACAATCATATCAGTAAGTTTATTCAAGTTTTAAAAGCTAAGTTTGCTATGAAAGATTTGGGATCATTGAGCTATTTTTTAGGCATTTAAGCTACTTGGAATTTTGATGCTCATACTCTTTTACTGACAAAAAAATAAGTACTCTCTGGAGATTTTAAAGAAATATGATATGCTTGAGTGCAAGCCTTGTAAAATTCCAGTTCTCCTGACAAGAGAGTTTCTTTATATGATGGCACTCTTCCACCTGATGCTGCTAGTTATAGGTTTCTAGTAAGGGGTCTTCAGTATCTTACTATGTCCTCACCTGATTTGAGTTTTGCTGTTAACTATGTGTCCCAATTTATGCACCGACCAACTGATGTTCATTTGAAGTTAGCCAAGAGAATATTGAGATATGTGAAGGGTTCCTTTGGTTCTAGAATTAAATTTCAACAAGGATATTTTTCAACTCTCTCTGCTTACAGTGACGGTGATTGGGTTGGCTGTCCATACACCAGAAAGCCCACTGCTGGATATTGTGTCTTTATGGGTCCTAATTTGGTTGCTTGGTCTTCTAAAAATCAACCAACAATCTCTAGATCTAGTACTGAGGAAGAATATAAGGTATTAGCAGTCACTGCAACTGAAGTTCAATGAGTTTCTCATTTATCGAATGAATTGGGGTTTCAGGTTACTACTCCATGTACTTTATACTGTGACAATCTTGGAGCTAGAAGTCTTGCATCAAATCCAGTATTTCATGCCATAACTAAAAAAATTGAAATGTATTTTCATACAATTCGTGATTTAGTTGCTGAAGGCTTTGTGCAGGTTCGATATGTTCCTACTCTTCATCAAATTGTTGATTTGTTTACAAAAGGCCTGCCAAAGGATCTGTTCTTCAGACTACATGGTCAAATAATGCACTTTGTTAGTAAGAAGTTTGACAAGTGATTGGAGAAATGTTAGAGACAGTTTATTTTGTTATAAATCTGTCCTTTAACATTGTGACATGTGTCATATATAGTATGGTCAGGTTTCTTTTTAGTTGTATCTTAGCTGTCATGTCTGTATAATGCAGTGTTTGTATCTTTCTCAGTTTTTTGATCAATCTTATTCCATTTCCTATGAGATTAGAGAAAAAATTGGTGTAAAGTTTTTGGTGTAGCGATAGAGGGGTCGCTAGCGATATTATCTATTTCGTTCACCAGAAACTCTATCGCTCAGTAATTTTCCTATAGTGGCGCAACTCATTTGCCATGTCAGCTGATACGTCAAACAAGTTTTGTTTAACCTTGTTCATATAATTAATAACAAAACTGATTTACTATGCCACCTTGTATGGAAAATGTGATTTTTTGACATGCCATGTAGGAATAGGCTTAAGAGCATCTCCAATGGGAACGTGTAGAGATATTGTGAAGATGATTTGGCAGGTGGTTTCATTGATATCCTCTAACAGAACCTCTGGTTTCATAGGATCACCTAAAGGATGTGAAAATATATTTTTAGTTTTTAAAAGGTAAAATTAGTTATTTGTTCCACAAAATATATTTTTCAATATAAAAGAATATAATAGTAGCCAATAAAATTATTCCACCTAGATTCCCAAATAAAACTAGACTCTATCGGTTGGGGACGAAAATTTCAAACTTCCAAATAGTTATGAATTTTGGTCACTTTTTTCCTAAAGGATGTCTTTAAACACTGTCCACGTTGAACCACACCGAGGATCCATTGGAGATGCTCTAAGAGCAGTTCCTATGGTAATGTTCAAACTCAAAATTTCGTTGATCCACGTGGATGGTCAAACGGGTTTCTCCACTATGGTAAAGCAGGGAAAAATGAACAGATTTGGTTTTCTAGGGCCCCACTAGTATTTCTTTTTAATATAAAATATTTTGTAGGATAAAGATGAAAAATAAAATATAATTTAAGTGAGTGTTGATGGTGGTTTTAGCTTAGTGTCAAAATCGTAAAACTGTACATCTGACATGACGTCACTATGACCATTAGCACATTTATTGAATCAATCAGCATGCCTACGTAAGAATTACTGGGGTACCCTTTTTTTTCACATGGGTCATGTTCTACGGCAGAACCCTTAACACTAACTGACATCATCTATGCCAAACCCTAATCCTCATGCTACCGCGCCAAGGCATGCCAACCATGCCAGCCGCACCATTGTGCCAATGGCAGACCATGCCAGACACGTCACCGCGCCAAGGCATACCAACCATGCCAGCCACACCACTGTGCCAATGGCATACCATGCCAGCCACATCTCCGCGCCAAGGCATGCCAACCATGCCAGCCGCACCTCCGCGCCAGGGCATGCCAACCATGCTAGACGCACCACTGCGCCAATGGCATGCCATGCCAGCCGCAACTCCGTGCCAAGGCATGCCAACCATGCCAGCCGCACCTCCGCGCCAAGGCATGCCTACCATGCCAGCCGCACCACTGCGCCAATGGCATGCCATGCCAGCGGCACCTACGCGCCAAGGCATGCCAACCATGCCAGCCGCACCTCCGCGCCAAGGCATGCCAACCATGCCAGCCGCACCACATGTGCCAATGGCATGTCAACCACCTTGCTGCGCCATACCATGCCGGCCTTCCCTACCAAAACGAAGGCGTGCGATGATCAACGGCCACCCTTCCATCTTAGATGCAAATCTTAGCCGTCCAAGGTCGCCAAACAAAGCATGGTAACCTTTGGCCCAAATCCTAGTTTTGGCCATGCCAAACCGCGCCAAGGCATGCCATGCCACATGTGCCAATGGCATGCCAACCACCTTGCCGCGCCATACCATGCCGGCCTTCCCTATGCGGCTACGAAAACGAAGGCGTGCGATAATCAACGGCCACCCTTCCATCTTAGATGCAAATCTTAGCCATCCAAGGTCGCCAAACAACGCATGGTAACCTTTGGCCCAACGCCAAAACCCTAGTTTTGCCGCGCCTAAACCATGCCAAGGCATGCCGACCATGCCACATATGCCAATGGCATGCCGCGCCATCCACCTTGACGCGCCTAAGCCATGCCATGCCGGCCTTCCCTTCACGGCTTCCAAAACAAAGGCGTGTGACAATCAACGGCCACCCTTCCATCTTAGATGCAAATATCAGCCGTCCAAGGTCACCAACCAACACATGGTAACCTTTGGCCCAACGCCAAAAACCTAGTTTTGGTCACGCCCAAACCGCGTCAAGGCATATCGGCCATGCCACATGTGCCAACGGCATACCATCCACCTTGCCGCGCCATACCATGCCGGCCTTCCCTATTCGGTTACCATAACAAAGGCGTGTGACAATCAACAACCACCCTTCCATTTTAGATACAAATCTCAGCCGTCCAAGGTCACCAACAAACACATGGTAACCTTTGGCCCAACGCCAAAACCCTAGTTTGGGTCACGCCCAAACCGTGTCGAGGCATGTCGTCCATGCCACATGTGTCAATGGCATGCCAGCCACTTTGCCGCGCCATACCATGCCGGCCTTCCTTATGCGGTTACCAAAACAAAGGCTGTCGACGATCAACGGCCATCCTTCCATCTAAGATGCAAATCTTAGCCGTCCAAGGTCGCCAACCAACGCATGGTAACCTTTGGCCCAACGCCAAAACCTTTGTTTTGGCCACGCCCAAACCGCGCCAAGGCATGCCAGCCATGCCACATGTGCCAATGGCATGCCAACCACCTTGCCACGCCATACCATGTCGGCCTTCCCTATGCGGCTACCAAAATAAAGGCGAAGATCAACGGCCACTTTTCCATCTAAGATGCAGATCTTAGACGTCCAAGGTTACCAGCTAACGCATGGCAACCTTTGGCCCGACCCCAAGCCCTAATTTTCTCGGGCCCAAACAAAGCAAAAATCCTAACTTTTGGACGTGCCTAAACTAGGCCATATTAAAGCCGTAACGGCCATGCTTTCATGCCACTGGCTACCAAACGAAGGGTTACAATAATTAACGGCTACCCTTCCTCTCAAGATGGAAAATCTCGACCGAAGGTCACCACCGAGCCGGCAAGTCTCCCAATCTCAACTTGCCGAACAACAACATGCTACATGTTTTCCACGAAAACACTCGAGACATCAACACATGTCACTAATTGGGGATTCTCATTGGGTATTGGTTTGGCGATTTAAAGTGTGCGGCGTACACCACGCCCGTTATAAGATAGTGTCATAAGGATGAGGCGGTTAGTAAATACAGGGAGTAATGGTGAAACACTTTCTTTTACGGAACATCAATTACAGGCGTTACCGGTTACCACCTCCTCTCATTTACTCATCCTTTTTCCATTTCTTACGAGACCTGAGTACGTTTCACTTCGACTTGTATAAATAGGTATTACCTATTTCCACCAAACAACAAGTTCAGGTCAGGAGGATACAACACTCAGAAAATATTTGCTAGCTTTCTATCTGTTAGCTTCCCACTTTCTGATGCAAGTCACAAAACAAATACTACTTCAGGATCAACTATTCTGGTCTCAACACTCTCTTCGCTTCCCTCTCCAAAACCAACCCTTCTCCTCCTCTTTGTGCCAATGGAATGCCCCGCCATCCACCTTGTCGTGCCTAAGCCATGCCAAACCGCGCCAAGGCATGCCATGCCACATGTTCCAATGGCATGCCAACCACCTTGCCGCGCCATACCATGCCGGCCTTCCCTATGCGGCTACATAAACGAAGGCGCGCAATGATCAACGGCCACCCTTCCATCTTAGATGCAAATCTTAGCCGTCCAAGGTCGCCAAACAACGCATGGTAACCTTTGGCCCAACGCCAAAACCCTAGTTCGGTCGCGCCTAAACCACGCCAAGGCATGCCGACCATGCCACATGTGCCAATGGCATGCCGCGCCATCCACCTTGCCGCGCCTAAGACATGCCATGCCGGCCTTCCTTTAACTGCTGCCAAAATGATGGCGTGCGACAATCAACGGCCACCCTTCCATCTTAGATGCAAATCTCAGTCGTCCAAGGTCACCAACCAACGCACGGTAATCTTTGGACCAACGCTAAAACCCTAGTTTGGCCGCGCCTAAACCACGCCAAGGCATGCCGACCATGCCACATGTGCCAATGGAATGTCGCGCCATCCACCTTGTCGCGCCTAAGCCATGTCGGCCTTTCCTTCACGGCTTCCAAAATGAAGGCGTGCGACACTCAACGACCACCATTCCATCTTAGATGCAAATCTCAGCCATCCAAGGTCACCAACCAACACATGGTAACCTTTGGCCCAACGCCAAAACCCTAGTTTTGGTCACACCCAAACCGCGCCAAGGCATACCGGCCATGACACATGTGCCAATGGTATGCCAGCCACCTTGTCGCGCCATACCATGCCGTCCTTCCCTATGCGGCTACCAAAAAAAAGACGTGCGACAATCAACGACCACCCTTCCATCTTAGATGCAAATCTCAGCCGTCCAAGGTCACCAACCAACACATGGTAACCTTTGGCCCAATGCCAAAACCCTAGTTTTGGTTACGCCGAAACCACGCCAAGGCATACCATCCATGCCACATGTGCCAATGGCATGCCAGCCACCTTGTCGCGCCATACCATGTTGGCCTTCCCTATGCGGTTACCAAAATAAAGGATTGCGAAGATCAACGGCCACTTTTCCATATAAGATGCAGATCTTAGCCGTCCAAGGTTACCAGCTAATGCATGGAAACCTTTGGCCCGACGCCAAGTCCTAATTTGGTCGCGCCCAAATAAAGCCAAAACCCTAAATTTTGGCCGTGCCTAAACTAGGCCATATTAAAGTTGTACCAGCCATGCTTTCATGCCACTGGCTACCAAACGAAGGGTTACAAGAATCAACGGATACCCTTCCTCTCAAGATGCAAAATCTCGACCGTCGAAGGTCACCACGAGCCAGCAAGTCTCCCAAGCTCAACTTGCCGAACAACAACATGCTACATGTTTTCTAAGAAAACACTCGAGACATCAACACATGTCAAAAACTGGGGGATGCTCATTGGATATTGGTTTGGCGGTTTACATCGTGCGACGTACACTACGCCCGTTATAAGACAGTGTCATAAGGATGAGGTGGTTAGTAAATACAGGGAGTAATGGTGAAATGCTTTCTTTTATGGAACATCAATTCGGGCGTTACCGGTTACCACCTCTTCCCATTTACTCATCCGTTTTCCATTTCTTACGAGACCAGAGTACGTTTCACTTCGACTTGTATAAATAAGTCTTACCTATTTCCACTGAACAACAAGTTCAGTTCAGGAGGATACAACACTCAGAAAATATTTGCTAGCTTTCCATCTGTTATCTTCCACTTTCTGATACAAGCCGTGAAACAACTATTCTGGTCTCAACATTCTCTTCGCTTCCCTCCCCAATACCAACCCTTCTCCTTCACTTTGTGACCGAAGCAGGTCTGGAACGACCATTTGTTGGTTTAGGCCGGATTTGTACAGATTGATCTCTCGAATCTAAAGTACTCCCTTGCAGTACATTGTTTAGGGTTTAAACTCGTTTCTCACCCACACACCCGAAATTACCAAAATCAGCAGAAATCGTTTTCACCCTCAAACAATTGGCGACCACAGTGGGAGATTGATCTTTCAGTTACAATGTCAACTTTCAATACTCGATCTCCTATTTCGACCCAGACGTCAGGACGGTAGAATCCAAACGACCTGCCCAGGGATCTACAGCTCAGTTACCAGACGGCCCGGTTACCAGTCATGACACGACAAGGGATGATTGGGGACTTTCCAAAGTCACAGCGGTACTTCCCACAAAACTCGATCTTACACCCGGGAGATTCCTTTTCATCAGGAGATCCGAAAAACCGAGTAAGTCTTGCTAGACAATATACATGGTCTACTACTTCAAATTTTCACAGGGGAGATAAAAAACCGACATCCATATTTTTCCCGTGTTTCATGCTTTCTACTGTCCACAACATTCACAATTCCATGACTTCCCTGGGGTACTCATGCCACTTATATTCATAACCAAAAACATCAATATTCTAAAACAGTTCATTCCAAATAATAATCCAAAACCCTTAGAGGTAATACTTGTCTATCAACCCAAAAATCCAGAACATCAAAACCATAAACCAAGCTCTTTGTTTGCCTTTCAAAAAAAAAAACAGTCACCTACCCTACACTTTGCATAATAATGATTACTCGTCACTATTCATGAGGTAGCCGACGTTACTACGGTGATATTCGAAGAGGAATTTTTTATGACGAAGTGTTTCTACAAGTTTATGAAAGGCATACCCACGTCTAGGGTTTACACCATTTCATAAGAACAATTTTTCTACAGATTTATGGAAGTCATACCTATGGTTAGGCTTTGCACCAACACAAGAAAGCAAGAAAACAAATTGAAAGAGAAACGCTGGAGTACATAGATGGAATATGCTTGCCCACTTTATTGCTACCGCGCTACCACTAACACCAGGACGTGAGAACAAAGATACGAGCTAAAAAGGAGAGCCAACCCTCTTTCATACGCATAACACTTTTGGAATTTGAATAAGGAAATGATTTCCCATTTGAGCTACGTATGGAAAGAGGCAACTGGGCCCGTAAGAACAAGTATGCGCCACGCCAATCCAGCGCCGTGCAAAGCCAACAGTCTGCGCCATACCACATCCAAGCCAGCGTCCATGCCAAGCCAGCATCCACGCCAAGCCAACGCCCATTCCAAGACGATCCAGCGCTAACAACTTGCATCTTTCCGGCGCCAGCAGCTTGCATCCTTCCAGCGCTAACAGTTTGCATCTTTACAGCAGCTTGCATCTTTCCAGCGCCACCAGCTTGCATCCTTTCCAGCGCTAACAACTTGCATCTTTACAGCAGCTTGCATCTTCCCTGTGCCAACAACTTGCATCCTTCCAGCGTTGCTCTTGAACTCCCAGTAGAAGGGAATCAACAATCTAATTTCATTACACAAAAATATCAGGAACGACTTCTCCAAAATCGAAGCAAAGAAAAATCAGCAACCCCCCTGAGTTCACAAAGACTCTTTTCCCTGTCAGGAGATGCATGATTTCTGGGGACTTTGCCTGCAAAATCGTGCAGTCTATGATGAAACATTTATGTGCGATTCTATATTTCCCCAAGGAGCAACGTCAAGGCATATTGCAGCCCTCAACCGCACTGCATCAGGGAAGCAGCTGTTTCCAACCAGAGAAGTTTTTCCCACACCCCAACCTCTTTTGGAAAGCACGATTGATAGATGGAACTGGGGACTCCTAACCATTGTTCGCTTGAAGGGTGTCCAGTTTGAAAGCACACTGATTAACGCAACCGCTCAGCTTCAACATCCTCCAGCAGCGACTCCGCTTCAACGATCACTGCGACAGCCGCTCCTCTTCAACGCTCGCTCCAGCAGCCGCTCCGTTTCAGCATTCTCTCCATAATCTTTTCCAGGATCCGAAGACGAGGCTTCAGCATTCGTCTTCTTAAGTTTCAATATCTTCTCCAATAGTCGAAGCTTCTTCAACGATGCTTCTTCCTGCAAAGGGTCATACCACCACGCTCCCCATGTCAAGGATCATGATCACAGCCAACCAATCTTCGTAGTCATGGACAGTTTACTCGCTTACGCATCCAGCCAATCCTTTTACTTCCACGGATGCCCGTAGAACTCCATCCAATCCTTTTACTTCCACGGTTTCCCATACAATTCCAGCCAACCTAATTTGTTACCACGACAATGTAGTCTCTTCTGATTACATCTGCTACCAAGAATTTTTTCCGCTCATTTTTTGATACCATCCAGAGCTTCACCACATCAGAAATCATTACAAAGATGGAAACATGTAAACCATACTTGAGGACTGAGGATATGCACGAAATCCCTTCACTATCAAATCTCAAAAGACACAGTCAACCAAAAGTCCATAGCCGTAACAAGGTCATCTACTCTTCAAGGGTGCAACGCAAGAATATCATCACCTCTTTGTCTAGAAGACGCCTTCAACACTTTACGAAGCCGCGGAGGATCCCAAGCCTGCTCAGAGGATTACAACTTCAGAAACTGAAGAAAAATGCGACTGGGGACTTCACTTCGCAGTCCATTGACGACCATCAAAGACTCATGAGATAACTCCAGAGACGCGGCTGAAACATTTTCTTGAAGAAACAGAGAGAGCCGTGATAAACAACATAACTCCCTCATTCCTACATCTTCGCTATCCAGAATATTTCATCTATGCGATATCCTGAGCATCCCAGCGTCACATCCATAAGAGTACGATAAGCTTGTATCAAATCACGTGGACGCGGATTCAAGGCGATGCAATGAAAATAGGATACACATGGGGACTACCAACATGAGACGCTTTCATTCCCCTCAGCCAGGTTATTTCTGATTTCAACATCATCACTGTCTAAGTTTCACAAGCCGTAGGAATTTCTCAACACGAAGCCGTACATGTACACCGAAGACTTCAAGAGCACGCAACAAAGATACATTCACATATTCATCCATGCCATTGGATCAAACCGAAGTATAACTGGAGACTTCTTACCACATCTCATTTCATACGATATTCCAAGATTCATAAGATGGTTCGAAGGATGTCGCTTGGAATAAAGTCATGGAAGACCTGATAGCAGCACATCGGCAACGGAACGTCTCCCTATTTCATCCGGGGGTGCCAGAATTTTTCGACCATACAAGTATTCACAGCACATCATCATCACGATCAAAAGGTCCAGGCACTGAAAAACCTAAAGCCGGGGATGGACCGACACCGCAACCACAATCTCCAAGATTAACCCTGACATGATCGTTGCCGACCATATATTCAATCCATCCGTCCCAATAACGCAATGGAGTTTGGTAAATTTTGGAATCCACTGGAGAGACACTGCAGACGAAAGCGCGGATACAAACGAGCAACAGAAAACAGAAGAAGGTCAATACCTCTTTTCATACGGACGGAGTTTCTAGAGTTTTGCATAGAATAAAGTTCCCTTCTTTCTCCATGAACGGGAACAGATGACTCGGCGCGACTGTGATACCCTGGGCCCGCAACATCCCTCCTGAATTCTTCATGAGTTTCACTGTCGGTCCGTTTTCACCTCCTAAACAAGCTCAAAACCTAAATAATCTCGCGAAGGGATATAGGAAATTCTTTTCCGGACATATGGAGGGGCGGACCGTCAAAATCCGAGTTCGTACGAGAATTCTACAACGATTTTAGTAAGGAGCGCTAATTAGGGTTTCGGCATCCCAAACCCTGATTTCGACAAAGTTGCCAGGCGCCATCACTACCATTTGATAACTGAAGTTCCAGCGTCATCACCATCGTTTGGTAGCCGAAGTTCTGAAACCATTTTACACCATTCTGCGGACTGAAGACAGTTTTCACCATTTCGCTGACCGAAGCCAGTTTCCTCCCATTCCAAGCCGACCAACGCCTGCTGCTCCCATTCCAAGCCGACAATCTACATCTCACCACTTCACGGTCTAGCCAGTAACACCATAAGTAGAATCTATGCAAGGCCGCCAACACGAGAATCACGAACTCTCCTTACCTCTCGAAAAAGGTTAGTCGGGTCTTCTTGACCTTCTTTTCACAACTTGGTATTTCGATTTTATCCTCGTCTGTCACCATCTTATGCTTACCTCGCAACAATGCTCCTGTTTAGAGCTAAGCAGGGGATTTAATGTTGATGGTGGTTTTTAGCTTAGGGTCAAAATCGTAAAACTGTACATCTGACATGACGTCACTATGACCATTAGCACATTTATTGAATCAATCAGCATGCCTACGTAAGAATTACCGGGGTACCCTTTTTTTTTACATGGGTCATGTTCCACGGCAGAACCCTTAACACTGACTGACATCATTTATGCCAAACCCTAATTCTCATGCTACCGCGCCAAGGCATGCCAACCATGCCAGCCGCACCTCCGCGCCACAGCATGCCAACCATGCCAGCCGCACCACTACGCCAATGGCATGCCATGCCATCCGCACCTCCGTTCCAAGGCATGCCAACCATGCCATCCGCACCACATGTGCCTATGGCATGCCAACCATATTGCTGCACCATACCATGCCGGCCTTCCCTATGCGGATACCAAAACGCGATAATCAACGGCCACCCTTCCATCTTAGATGCAAATCTTAGCCGTCCAAGGTCGTCAAACATCGCATGGTAACCTTTGGCCCAAACCCTAGTTTTGGCCACACCAAACCGCGCCAAGGCATGCCATGCCACATGTGCCAATGGCATGCCAACCACCTTGCCGCGCCATACCTAGGGCTGCACAAAACCGAACCAGAACCGAAAACCGAAACCGAAGATTTTAAACCAAACCGAACCGAAACCATATTGTTATGGTTTATTAATGGTTGTCGGTTTCAGATAACCAAAAGTATTGGTTTCGGTTTAGGTTTTATCTTAAAACCGAACCAAAAACCAATTGGTTAACCGATTAGTAGTGACCATAGCAGAATGAATCTTTTCATACTGATGAATTGTAGTTAATGAATGGTTAGGACTCTTAGGAGGATTATTCGAGTTAAAGCCTTTTGTTGTCATTTTAGTTGCTCGTCATTTATGCCTATGATATGTTGCCAGTAAACTTTTCTGCCGCTTATAGTATTGGGTGTACTGTTTGTGTAAACTATAAAGCACTGGCACATTATTGCTTATAAATCATTCGGTTAACCAAAAATCGTATGGTTTTTAACAAAACCGAGTAGAAACCGAAACCAATGAAACCGAATATGCTATATGGTTTCATTGGTTTTCATTATTGGAAAACCGAGTACTTTGGTTTCGGTTTAGGTTTTGCCAAAAACCGATAAAAACCGAACCATGTGCAGCCCTAGCCATACCATGCCGGCCTTCCCTATGCGGCTACCAAAACGAAGGCGTGCGATGATCAACGGACACCCTTCCATCTTAGATGCAAATCTTAGCCGTCCAAGGTCTCCAAACAACGGATGGTAACCTTTGGCCCAACGCCAAAACCCTAGTTTGGCCGCGCCTAAACTACGCCAAGGCATGCCGACCATGCCACATGTGCCAATGGCATGCCGCGCCATCCACCTTGCCGCGCCTAACCCATGCCATGCCGGCCTTCCCTTCACGGCTGCCAAAACGAAGGCGTGGGACAATCAACGACCACCCTTCCATCTTAGATGAAAATCTCATCCGTCCAAGGTCACCAACCAACGCACGGTAACTTTTGACCCAACGCTAAAACCCTAGTTTGGCCGCGCCTAAACCACGCCAAGGCATGCCGACCATGCCACATGTGCCAATGGCATGCCGCGCCATCCACCTTGCCGCGCCTAACCCATGTCATGCTGGCCTTCCCTTCACGGCTGCAAAAACGAAGGCTTGCGACAATCAACAACCACCCTTCCATCTTAGATGCAAATCTCAGCCGTCCAAGGTCACCAACCAACACATGGTAACCTTTGTCCCAACGCCAAAACCCTAGTTTTGGTCACGCCCAAACCGCGCCAAGGCATACCGGCCATGCCACATGTGCCAATGGCATGCCAGCCACCTTGCCGCGCCATACCATGCCGGCCTTCCCTATGCGATTACTAAAACAAAGGCGTGCGGAAATCAACGGCCACCCTTCCATCTTAGATGCAAATCTCAGCCGTCCAAGGTCACCAACCAACACATGGTAACTTTTGGCCCAACGCCAAAACCCTAGTTTTGGTCACTCCCAAACCGCGCCAAGGCATGCCGGCCATGCCACATGTGCCAATGGCATGCTAGCCACCTTACCGCGCCATACCATGTCGGCCTACCCTATGTTGTTACCAAAACAAAGGCTGGAGACGATCAACGACCATCCTTCTATGTAAGATGCAAATCTAAGCCGTCCAAGATCGCCAACCAACGCATGGTAACCTTTGGACCAATGCCAAAACCTTTGTTTTGGCCAGAACCAAGGCATGCCAGCCATGCCACATGTGCCAATGGCATGCCAACCACCTTGTTGCGCCATACCATGCCGGCCTTACCTATGCGTCTACCGAAACAAAGGCTTGCGAAGATCAACAGCCACTTTTCCATCTAAGATGCAGATCTTAGCCGCCCAAGGTTACCAGCTAACGCATGGCAACCTTTGGCCCGACGCCAAGCCCTAATTTGGCTGCGCCCAAACAATGCCAAAACCCTAACTTTTGGCCGCACCTAAACTAGGCCATATTAAAGCCGTACGGCCATGCTTTCATGCCACTGACTACGAAACGAAGGGTTGCAATAATCAACGTCTACCCTTCCTTTCGAGATGCAAAATCTCGACCGTCGAAGGTCACCACCGAGCCAGCAAGTCTCCCAAGCTCAACTTGCCGAACAACAACATGCTACATGTTTTCCACGAAAACACTCGAGACATCAACACATGTCACAAACTGGGGGATGCTCATTGGGTATTGGTTTGACAGTTTACAGCGTGCGGTGTACACTAAGCTCGTTATAAGACAGTGTCTTAAGGATGAGGCGGTTAGTAAATACAAGGAGTAATGGTAAACTTTCTTTTATGGAACATCAATTCCAGGCGCTACCGGTTACCACCTCCTCCCATTTACTCATCCGTTTTCCATTTCTTACGAGACCAGAGTACGTTTCACTTCGACTTGTATACATAGGTCTTACCTATTTCCACCGAACAACAAGTTCAGGTCAGGAGGATACAACACTCAGAAAATATTTGCTAGATTTCCATCTGTTAGCTTCCCACTTTCTGATACAAGTCGTGAAACAACTACTCTTCCAGAATCAACTATTATGGTCTCAACATTCTCTTCGCTTCCCTCCCCAAAACCAACCCTTCTCCTTCACTTTGTGACCGAAGCAAGTCTGGAACAGCCATTTCTTGGTTTAGGACGGATTTGTACAGATTGATATCTCGAATCTAAAGTACTCCCTTGCAGTACATTGTTTAGGGTTTAAACTCGTTTCTCACCCACACACCTGAAATTACCAAAATCAGCAGAAATCGTTTTCACCCTCAAACTTTGAGATAAAATAGGATGGAGTGAGATAAAATATGATGAAGTGAGATAAAATAAGGTTAAAAGTAGTAAAATAATCAGGGATTGTACTTGGCGTCAATCCAAGTGTCTCTGGCGTTTTTTGCATGAACGGGCGTAATTTCTTCTGACGCCAGCTATTGGTAGAAATATCGCCCGTCGTTATCACAGACGCGCGTTGGATGTTCCGACTCGATGTTCAAATCAACAGATTTGTTGATTTGAACATCCATTTTTCATGTTTGTTCATTCCATAGTGGGAGCAAAATAAACAAATTCCAAGTCCGTTCTTTCCATAGGAATTGCCCTAACAAATTAACAATTTGGAATTGGAAACAAAAGGACAGATGTATTGCGGTAAAACTGATAAGGGACCCATTTCATTACCGTAGAAACAAAACGACGGATGAGAATTTCGTTTTCTGAATTTCAGTTTGACAACAGCAGGGCAGACGTACAGTCTGATAAAGTGAGACTCAGACCGCCTCTATTCCTTCCTCCTTTCTCATTTTTCAGTGAAATCATTTTCTAATTCTTTCATCACCTCATGTCACCCCATTTGTTTGCTGTTGTTTAACAAAATCAAGACTAGATTTTTACAGCATCATCAAACACTCTCCCCAAAGTTCTCCTCCTCTTTTACCATCCAAACAAAATTGTTGTTCCAAGTGAGTAACTTGACCCTTTGTGTTGTTTTTTCATGGTGTAGTAAAACATGTCACTGTTTCTTCTTCTGATTTCCTTCAAGTTTATTGCCTCTTGATCTTGAGTAATGGGTTTCTTTTTTTTTTTTTGCTCATAACACTAGCCCTCATGGGTTATAACTCAACATGCAGTAATTTTAATGGTTGCCGAGAAAGAAATTTGTTGGATGTTAGGTTCATAAATCATGATCAAAGTTTCTTCTTGCCTTATTTAGTTAGTGGGTTTAAGCTTTTTTACTTCTTCTGGCCTTATTTTGTTTCTATATCTGGATGTATCTCTAGGATTTTTCTTTAATTCGAATGTTTGAGTTGTTCTAATTGAAACCCTTGTTCATCTTTAGTTGTCAATTAATGAAGCTTTAGTTGAGATTTCCATGACATGAGTTCTTCATTCTGGTTGGATTAATGTACAATTTTGCTCTTCTTTTCTATTGCATGCTCATTTCTATGGACTAGTATCAATTCTTGTTAGATTAATGTACAATCTGGATGGCTGCTGAGCACCCTTAATCGTAACTATCATAGATTCATGCAACATTTTCTTGTTTAGGATTATGGTGGTTGAGATTTGTTTACATAAGCAATTGTTCGTTATACTTGTACATTTGTTCTTATATATACACAGAACAAATGATTTTGTCAATAATATAGAGCATATATATACACAGAACTCTAATGATTTTGCGTTTTTACTGAATTATGGTGTTGCAGAATTGAAAAGATAAGTTTGCCAGAAAGAGATTTTCGATTTAAAGCAATGGCAACGAATGAAGCGAACGTGTGCATTCTTGATCGTAGTACAATTATGGCACCTTGTGTTAACATCCCAGAGGATGTGAAGGTACAAAGTGGAAGCAGTTTGTCCAGAACAAAGACAGCATATGTGAACAATTCTAGACAAGGTAAGAACGATGCTGTTGTAGGTTTTCATGATCATGGTGCACTTGTAGATGACGTCAAAAAGCGAGTTAGGTGCAATTATTGTGGAAAAGAAATAGATAGTTACTATCTTCTTAAGTATCACTTAGGAGGAATGCATGAATCTGTAGTACCTTGTGTTAAAGTTCCAGAGGATGTTAAGTTACAAATGAGGAACAGTTTGCCTAGAACAACGATAACACATGTGAACAATTCTGGACAAGGTAAGAATGCAGCTATTGTAGGTTCTCAGGATCATGGTTCATTTGTAGATGGCGTCAAAAAGCGAGTTAGGTGCAATTATTGTGGAAAAGAAATAGATACTTACTTTCTTCTTAAGTATCACTTAGGAGGACTGCATGAATATGTAGTGCCTTGTGTTAAAGTCCCAGAGGATTTTAAGTTACATATGAGGAACAGTTTGTTTCCAGAAACAAAGAAACCAGATGAACACAGGGAAGTTCTTCAATTGTCCGAATCTAGTTCTTCTTGGAAGAGGGATTCCAGCTCTGATGACTCGGCCCCTGATGAAGAGTATAGACATTCAAGATCATTGTACACTTCTTGATAAGAAAAAAGATTGGGTTAGGTGCAATTATTGCGCAAAGGAGATCTATAGTTATACTGTCCTTAAGCAACACTTAGGCGGAATACGTGGAACTATATCACCTTGCGTTGAAGTTCCAGAGGATATTAAGGTACAAATGAACAAATACAACCTACCCGCTTTGTTGCGGAAGAGGAAACCAAGTGTTATAATGGAGTACTCGGGATCAGAGCAAAAAGATGAGAAATTACAGGTTATGCCTAACCCCGAAAAGAAAAACAAAGTGAAGAATAAAGAAGACGCTGAAGATGACTCATCCAGGCAAACCCAGAGGTGTATCGGCAGATTCTTTATAGAAAATGGAATTGATTTTAGTGCTGCAAACTCATCTACCTTTGAGAAAATGATACATGCTTTGGTTGGAGGTGAATCCACGACATACAAGGTCCCTAGTTGTGATGATCTAAAAGGGTGGATCCTAGAGGGAGAACTGAAAGCAATGCGAGAGCATGTGCAGGAAGTTGTGTGTTCTTGGGGAAGCACAGGGTGCAGTATATTGCTGGATGGGTGGACCGATGAGAAAGGGCGGAATATGGTTAATTTTATAGTTGATAGCTCACAGGGTCCCATATTCTTGAAGTCTGCCGATTTCTCAGATTCCATTGGAGATGTAGATGCCATGATCTCATTGATAAGTGGAGTTATTGATGAGGTTGGAGTGCAGAATGTGGTTCAAATTGTCACATACACTACCCTGGGTTCAATGGAGGAAGTTGGTAAACAAATGACAGTGAAATATAAGAGTATATTTTGGACTTTTTGTGCATCTCACTGCATAGGCCTCATGTTGGAGAAGATAGGAATGTTGGCTACTGAGAGAGGAGTTCTCAGCAAAGCAAATGCCATTACTAAGTTCATTTACAGCCATGCCACAGTTTTGAAGCTCATGAGGAAACACACTCATGGGTTCGACCTGGTTAGTTCCTGCAGGATAAGATCAATGGTGCCTTTTTCAATATTGCAGATAATCAAGTCTCAAAAGAAGAATTTGAGGAAGATGTTTACTTCGCCAGAATGGAAGAACTTGACCTTGGCTTCAACAGCAGATGGAAGGATGGTGGCTGATTTGGTCACCGGGGAGCCATCTTTCTGGACTGAAGTCGATATGCTTTTGAAGGCAAGTATTCCACTTATAAATGCTCTGCATCTAATTAATGGAGGAGATAGTAGACCTCAGTTGGGCTACATATACGAGAAAATGGACCAGGTCAAGGAGGAAATAAAAAAGAAGTATGAAGGCAGGAAAACCAAATATGAGCCTTTTTGGACAGTTGTCGAATGAGATTTGGGATGACCAACTCCATAGCCCTATCCACGCAGCAGGCTACTATTTAAATCCGGGTCTCTTTTACTTTAAAGATTTCTATGCTGATAATGAGGTCAAGGCCGGACTTCTGTGCTGCATCGTGCGAATTGTGGAGGATGAACGTGAACAAGACTTGATAGCATCACAATTCGATAAGTATAGAAATGCTAGTGGAACTTTCGGCGATGGGGATGCTGTTGATCAAAGAGCAACGCTTGCTCCAGGTATGAAGAATATTCAATATTTACTCTAGTTTCCATCTTGTCAGTTACATTTATCTTGTTACAATATCTGGTTAGTTTTTTATTATCAACTATAGGCTGAATCTTTGATCCTGAATTGATGATTGCTATTCTGCTTTCAGCCCTGTATGGAGGCGAATACCCTGAATTACAACGATTTGCTATAAGAATTCTGTCTCAGACCTGTACTGGTGCCTTAAGATATGGTTTGAGAAGGAGTCTAACTGAGGAACTACATATGAAGGGAAGAAACTGTTTAGAGCAAAAACGGTTGGCTGAGCTGACTTTCGTTCACCATAACCTCCGGTTGCAAAATGTACTTGCTTCAAACTCAGATTACACTCACATATTTCTTGAACCTATCAGTCCAATGGATGAATGGATCGGAGGGTGTAGCAAGGAAGTGAAAGCAGCTGAACAAATTTGTAATGTCTGAAATAGCTGGATGTTCAGTAGATAATGACTGTAGTGATGTGAATACGTAAGTAGTCTTGTAGAGCTAGAGAATTTAATATTGTAGAGCCATGGAGCATGGCTTATTAACAGAGACTAAGAATGATACATTGCGATTTGGAGGTGGATAGGAAGACCATATGCATCAATCATGAACTCCTATTTCTTTGAATACAAAGAGTTACTGTTTCATGGAATGAAAACTCCAGAAATAGTACATAAAGCCAAGAAGGTGCCAGGTGGTAATTACAAAATGATGTGTGAATGGTGATTATTTCTGCATGTTACAAATTTAGATGTATGGTTAACTTATTTTGATCTCTTAATATGTCGATCAAAGATTTCTAATTTTACCCTGGAGGGGTTTTAGGTTAGGCAAATCTATTGTAGGGAGTATAAATATTGTAAATTAATGTTCTCAATTCTTTATATTTTGCTGCATTTTGTTTCTTTATCATTAAAAATGAACCTTATTGGATTATATTATCATCTTCGACATCTTTTCCTTCTTTTTTTGGTTAGTCTGAATGTTGCATTTCCGATCATCCACACTGGGATGGGAGCCATGTAGCACTTCTTGAATTCTTACAAGGAAACCGAAAAAAAGGTAACAGTTTGAATCCCCTGTGATGTCATTTGATGTTTGACTCGGGAAAACAGAGATGGTATCCCACAGCAACAAATCAAATCTAATGCTGCAACATATGTGAATCCCACACAGAATTAGTTAACATAAACAACATAACTATGAAATTTTAATACTGTTGTCCATCTACCAAGTGTTTTTCTTATAGCTTGTACAGTCTCGTTTGCATTACTTGTTGTGAGCCTGTCGAAACAAAGTTCACTATTCAAAAAAACCATCCCCTGACTAATAGTTGGTATCACGAGAACTTTCTTGAGAGATTTTTCAAACCACAGCCCACACACTTTAGTATGACAGTTTCTGTTGATGGATCAGGCGTAATAACAAACTTGACACCGAGGAAATCTCTGATATGTCTGAGTGTTTCTATAGCATAAGGTGAGAGCTTTCCAACACGAACCTTTGAAACATCTTGCGGGCATAAAGCGCAAAGAAGGAATAATAAACCCTGCAATCCAATATTATATATAGTCAATTTTATGCGCACAGTGGGGAGAAGGTAACATAACTAATAAAAAAAAGGAGTGCTGAGAGATGTATAAAGTTCGTAACATTCATCCATATCCCATACAACCCCATAAATTTTGCAATAATTCTCACCAATCATCATTACAAAAACTGATACCCCATGGTCCGTCAGTATGTCACTTAAGACTTACTTGAAATAACGCACACACACATAAACAAACATGGCAGTCATGGGCTGATGGGAGTAGAAAACAAGAAAATTCCTCAACAGCTAACCTAATTACCGCTTTTTACGATATCTAGCCCTTCCATACAGCAAATTATGCATTACCCAGACATGTAGGTGCTCAGATGTTCAACCCTCAGCAACTCAGGTGACTAAACAACATCATAGTACTGGCCTTCCTAATCAAGCTTTGTATCATCATTTATTTAAACGAAAAAGAAATAGGAATTCTGCAAATGCAGACTAAAGCATGGACTGTTTTAGGGTTTCATGTAGGTTAATGGGTATCAGATGTTTTAGGGTTTCATGTCATCAAAAAGTTAATGTGTTGATAAGGTACGAAATCATAATAACAAATAAGTGAATAACGGAAAAGGTGTCACACAAAATTACAGCTCAGTTACAAACCTGATGTGTTGAGTCCACCACTCCTCCTTGTTCAATCTCTCCTAGAAGCATAGAAGCAGCTTGTTCACCAATCTCTTCAGGCGGCATCAGCTCCTTCCTCTCATCATCCTCATCATCCTCCCCTCTTGCATAGCTAACTGCAGTATCAGTAGAGATGAAACACCCTGATGTGGTCTCAGCGACCAATGAAATACCAAAGCCAGGAGATCTGCAACAGAACCAATGAAACATGTGAATTATATTTCAATTTCTTGGAAAATAATATCAGCTAGTATCTTGCAAAATATAAAAACATATTTCTGCATAGAAACACTCGTGTAAAAAAGCACATACTTCCCAGCTTTATCTCCAGCTTTATGATCTGTAAATATATGAACATCAGGAAGTAGGCGATTGAAGATTCCACGAGCAGCATGAATCATCATGTTTTCAAACTGAGAAGACACTCTGGTGGAGAAAGTTGTTCCTCTGATTCTTTTAACCATTCCTTCATCAATCCATGTAACTGCCTATATAAAAGAGCACCTATACCAAGTTAACCCTAAGCAGCATGATAATGTACGTAAAGCTCCCTATTGTTCTATTCCTAATTACACAAGATACTTACTGATAAGCTACTTTCAACCATCGGAACTTTCAAAATTACTTCACCACCACCCAATGGTGGAGCTCCACGGTTCACTATTTTCAGATCCACTCCTTCTGAATCAATCCCAAAGCGTTTCACAATATTCAATGTAGTCGACCGGAAAGTATCAACAGTTGGATCCTTCGCATCGTTAGTGATTCCTGATGAAAGCATCTCCTACATGTCAGTAACAACACTAACAAATGAATGTTCTTCTATCATTGGACTCCAAAGGGCTTTAACCTTTACTGTATCCCAGCACATCTAGTCATGCGTCTTTGATCATCACAACACCTACTTGAAAGGCAGATATGAATGACGAGTACAACCATGCAATTGTATAACAGACTAGAATCTAAAATTGACATCGTCTGTGAGGAAAGGCGCGCAGGAAACCGATTAGTTAAAAAGACCTAAATGTTTCTTCTTCTTCTTTTTTTTTTTTTTTTTTGATGGAAACGTAAATGAAACTCTTGGAATGAAACCGTGTGTATATACCAAAATAGACAATCCAAAATCCTCCTTACAGTAATGAAACCAAAACATAAGCAACTCACCTCTTCAATTTATTACCTTGAACTACAACAAGTTCCAATTTCAGAAAACTGTATTACACATGTTCTTAATCAACTAAGAGATGAAAACAACTATTACACCTAAAACTAAAAATAAGAAGTTGAAAATACCAACCTTTAAGCTTAATCTCAAGCGACTTCTTTCCAAATAAACCAAGAACAATCAACAGCTCAAGGAAATATCCGATTGATCTACTAAGACCACAATCAAACGCATCATGACGCTTTCCGCATATTAGTACTCCTGGGTTATACTTCAATTTAGTTCCTGCAACCAAAACCCTCATTAATCCAAAAACCAAAAACCCAGAAACCAAAATAAAAAGTTACAGACGAATTTGATTACCAGTTTCATTGATTACAACAGCGCCGCCATCAGATATCAACTCTATCAATCGAAGTAATTTGATTTCATGAGAACGTAGACCTGGCCATGTTTCATCAGCTCTGATTTCTTCAATTGAGATTGGAGTTCCTGATAGTGTTGACAACACAAGCCTTTGTCTGAAATGTCGACCTCCCTTCAGCTTCATGTACTTTACCATCTCCAAATCTCCCTTCTCCTGGTCCTCTCCAAGGTTTAGTTAGGGTTTTAGTTTTTCCCATCCCTTGAAGCCGTAGTAGGTTAATAAATTTTAAGTATATCCTGGTTTAGTCTCAGGTCCATTCTTTAAGAAACTTTAACTGGAGGTCCTAAATTTACAAGAAATTTATTTCAGGGTCCTGACACGTTGCAGGAAAAATACTCCATCCGTCTCAAGGAAAGTGATACTTTCACTTTTCAATTTGGCTTTTTTTTAAAGCCTATTCCTATGCACAAGCTTAAAAAATAATGTTTGACATACCAAGTGGCATGGCAAATTAGTTGCGCCATTGTGGAAAAATAACTAAGCGATAGAATCCCTAACGAGCGATATTGATAAAAACGCCAGTCATAAAGAGTATATCGCTGGATATGTTCATTATATCGCTCGCTCTAATGACTAGCGCCGACGTCTACTTCTTTCTCGCTCATAAATAGTTAATTTTCAAACTAATTTTTTACACCAAAATTTTCTCTATTTCTCTCTTGCTCAATCTAAATTATTTCAAAATTTATCTAATGGCAGAATTTCAAACCCGACTTGATTTGGCAACACAACTTGATTTTTCTGGAGTAGTGCTTCAAGATGCTGTTAAGAAGAGATGTGATAGTTATAAAGAATTAAAGTAGAAAGCAAAGAAGTCTTCAAGTTTTAGATATTAACCAACTCAAACCTGTAGCTAAGGCTTAGTCTTATGGCCTTCCAATCTAGCATCTAGATTGGAAGGCCACGTCAGCTAGAATAACCCCCTAAGTATTATGGCAATTCTAATCTACCAACTAAATGCGTTGAACCATTCTCTGTGGCCGCGTTGAATGGAACAACGCAACCAACTCAGCCATCGAATCAAAAAATAAATCAATCTCGCAGAACCATTCTGCGAAAAGTAAAATTTTGGTTGGTCTGAATGAAACAACGGAACTATCTCGCTACTAGTTGGAATCCGAGATATATCTGGAGACAGGAGTAGTGTTGAAGAATAGACAACGCTTTTTGTCTAATCTACAACGCTTTTTGTCTAATCTAGAAATCAAATCTAGCCCATAAGACTTAGCCTAAGAAAAAGCAAAGAAGAGTTCAAAGCAAGGAAAATCAAGGCAAAGCTAGTTTGAAGGCAAACAAGAAGATAAACAAAGGAAACTCCCTTCATGAGCGCATTGATTAGAAGTTATGTGAAATGAAGAAGATGAACAAGATGAAGAACATTTTCTTAGATTTTTATTTTTAAAATATGTATTTAAATTATTAGTGTCTAGTTTCATGTCATGTAAAATGACTACTAATGATTAGTTCAAAGTTTAATGAATTTGAAATTTGACTCGTATTGTTGAAAATTAATCTTATCATCTATTATTAATTCAGTCTTACATTTTAATTTATTAATTTAAACTAATAAAATAAGAAAAATATTAAAAATTAATACTTAGACTTAAGTTGACATTTAAGAAACTAAAACATAAATATTGGACTATATTTGGGAAACCCTCTTAAAATCTCAAAACAACTTTCAAATTACAAGTCTTTTCCGGTGATGTGACGAAATTCCGCATGACACCTTTATTCAAGGTCCATCATGGTTTCAATATTTCTCATGTTTCGACTCGCTTGCTGAAGTAAACCAACATATTTAATAATTTCTTCTTAATTACAGTGAAGCGATGACACAACCCGTTAATATCACGATTGTTTGGGTTCGTTGTTTGTTCTTGAAATTTCCCAAATACCCTTTCCCAAAAAGTTTGGGGTTGGAATGCATCTGTAATGATAGTCTCAGTAAAAAGAACATAATTCCTGCAAATACATTCATCTTCTGTAGTAATAAATTTGGGTAATCACCTTCTTATTGGGTTGGGTTGGTTAACAACTTCTTGATTTTCGGCAGCATGTTGGTTTCCTATGAACTCAGCCATGATGAAATTTTCATTGAGGTTCTTTGAAAAATAGGAAGAGTAATGAAAAGTACGGAAGATGTGTGAGATTGAAAATTGTAGAGAGAGATTTAGAAATTCTGGTGTGAGATGAAATGAATTTGAAATTGAGTACTTATAGGGGTGGGAATTCCTGACCGTTTCACTCAAAGTTCTACCAGAATATACTTTGTGAATCGAGCGACCATAATGAGTCAACTCAGTCACTAAAATTTTACGCTTTCCATGATCTTAAATCTCTTTTACTTCTGATATTTCTGCATTGTTGTTCTTCCTCTATCAGATTACATCTCATTTTATTAGATCTTTCATGTTTTGATTGAAATAATCTTCATTTTAGAGTTTCTTTTCTAAAATAATTTCTTTATAAGTCCTTTTGTTTACTTTTTTCATTTTAAATGTTTTGCTAATACAAACTCATTTATCTACATCATGTGTGTGCAGTTTGGATTATCCATGCCTTTGCCTTTATGTTTGTTGTTGTGATTATAGCGATTGCTGAGAAGTTTGCTAATCGTTTGAAAGGTGGAATCGTCTATGGAGGTATCAGTGTTTTGCAATGGATGAAGATGTCGGATCGGTATAACACTCCGGGTCAAGTATTCAATGAGGCCCTCCATCGAAGGAATTCTATTTTTTTTAAATTCCATAACTATAACTACAAATTGAAACAAAAAATTTGTTATCTTACTCTCATGTTTCAGAAATTTTCCTAAGTCATGTTTACACCCAGCGGAACAGGAGCTCCCATTCCCACAAGGATGCCAGTAATCATGTAGAAATCCAACGGAGTGATGGTTAACTTACGGTGTAGTAAGTGAAATGAATTAGTATCACCCCACCACTGCTCTACCACACTTAAAGCATTCTAACCATCATGGAACGGCTTCAAAGATTCAATAAATTCATATCAGCCGTTGTACAAGCTCACGTGCACCTTTGCATTTTCTCAACACCAACCACCACTCTGTTATGCCAGCGGTCCCCCCATGAAAACGGGCCCAAGTGTAGTTCTGTGAAAGCAATCAATGGCTGAGGATAATGATACTAAAAAAAACTCGTAAAAAGCAAAGAATGAGACTTCAATTAACTAGGAAACTTATTTGGTCCGAAAGGATTCTCGCGGAAACGTGGTTATCCACGTCATATAAAAATCCAACTTTTTGTCTTCTACGCATAGTGGGCAAAGTCAGAGGATCCGGAATGATGATAGTCGTCTGCCTAGATGACATATTGAAGGGAAAAAAAGCATTTCATACCTAAAGAAGGGTCTTCCTCCATATCTTATAAGGAAAGATAGGTAATTACTTCCTCAAGAAGTTTGAGAAAATATACTTTATCAAAATCGTTTTGTAAAAGAAAAAAAAAAGTCATATCTAAACAAAACGTGGCACGGAAGCCATGAAGAGGTAAATGAAACTGAGAAGCTCAGCCAGGGAAAACCCGGCCAACGTCAGGACTTTCTTCACCAACTTGTCAACCCACCTCTTTTTAGTAAATATCATGTATGAAATGGTGTTCACGACTTTGTTCGTTAACCGCAAACAGTTATTCTGAAAGACCGCAACTGTTGACACCCCAATTTCGTGCCCTCCGTAAAAGTATTGTTTTATACGCTTGGTAACCGGATACAAAATACGGCTGCAAAAATCCTTGTTTCGGCAGGATAGTGAAAAGGTAAAAAGCAAGAAACATTATTCGTTACCCACCAACACCCCATTTCATACCACATACCAACACATTACCCGATGAGAAAAATATATTCATTATATTTCCTCTCACTTTTTTATTTTAAATCAATGCGAAAAAGGGCGGGGGTACTTTTTCAAAAGAAAAGAAAAAATCTTTCTCCTTTCTCACCAAAAAAATTCTTTTAACTATATCCGTAGCCAAAATGAGGATGGAAATTAAAATAAAAAAATAACTATTATTTGCGGAATTCTTCCACTACATACCCATTTTCCATTGAGGCCCTTCCATTTCAAATCCAAAAAATTATATAAAAATCCCGCCAAAATCGTCACTTTTATAAAGGAAAATTAAAATGCTATAAATACAAGGGAAAAAGAAGAACATCAACAACATTTTCAAAACACAAAATCTTCACATTACAACATCGTTTTCTAGAGTACAACTATTCATTTCGAACCATATTCAAAGTTGGAAAAAAAAAGAGAAAAGAATGAGCGACAAAGTAAGCATGAGCGAAGAGAAAAAGTAATGAATTTCACTCCAATTTTGATCCTCAATTGTATGAACTTTCTCTGCATGTGCAAATTAAGTTATGAAGTGTTAGTTGATTGAAGCGTTAGTTGCAATTTAATTGGTATTGTCCTTCTATTTAAATCCCAAAATATTAATATTGTCTTTAAGTTTTTAAAAGATTAGTATTGAATTGTTGGTATTTTAATTACTTTTAAAATACTCGAGGAAGTAAGAAATGACGACAAAATCTTTTCAAGTTTTAATATCCTATTCCAGGTATAACAATTGTTTATCCCTTTGGTAAATTATGTAGTTATGCGGGAACTGGATGATTTTCCACTTATAATAACACCATGATTGCTATTACGTTATATAACAAGTTATTAATTATCTAAGTGGGGTAAATTTAAATTGTAGGTATAAAACGCAATTCCCTCCCACGTTAGACCCATTGTCAAGAATAATAATTGCAACACGAGTCTCCATTTTTACTGAGCTAATCAGCAGGTGAGTTGTTTAATTTTGAAGTCTCATCCAAAATTAAAATTTGAACACAAAGTTAATTTTAACTCTAAATAACGGACCTGTAGTTAGATTAAAATATTCAGTAAAAATCTATCATACATTGATTTATCCTCAAATCCCATGTAGTTTACAGATTAAATTTGGTGTTAAACAAATTACAAATTTAGATCAATAATTGCCCATAATTCTAAATATGTAAGCCTGTAGTCGAGATAGAGTATTAGGCGACACCCTTTCATGTTTAGAGTTAGCCATAAATTCTTTGCTATCACACAAGGAGCAGCTCTAAAATTTCCGGTCATTAAGTCTTCCGACATCCTAGACTTTAGATAATCCTTATGTTATTTAAACTAATTCTAATCCTTTATTGTCATGATAAACCTAGAGACGAACTAAACTCTTAAGTATTTTAAACATATTAGGAGTTGGCCAAAGATCCTTAGACATTCAAAATATTGAGGGTTGACAAAAACTTTTAATGTTTAAATCCACAGTCACAGCTTAACCAAGCTTCCAACTAAGCCTTTGTTTTACATAACTCATACAAAGAGCTAAATTCTCGATTACTCACAAATTCTAGATCCTTAATTGCAAGCCTGCATTGTAAGTTTTTGGTAAAATAAGTTATAAACATTCCCCATTTAATCATAAAGTAGAGGCCAATCTTATGATTGGGCGGTTGATGGGTGTCTAACACCTTCCCATCCCACACTATAATCTCTTTACCCAGACTCTCTGATAGCAGATCATGATTACGTATGTCATAATTAGATTTTATTTTCCCAAAAGAATTCAAACTAGTTAAAAAGTCCTGACTCCTCTTAGTTAGGTGGTGACTTCAGTACATCTCTCTTCTTTGCAGGGTTAACTCTTACTAACGAACCATTAAGAAGTTATCTTTGTCTGGCTTGTGCAATGAACATTCACAAATGGATGAGCACATAGACATCACCCCTCGACTATAACACACGCTAATAATAATAGAGGTCGGAGAGAAATAATGTTGTCAAACCACACTATGGACGCCCATTCGGTGGTTTCTGCGGTTTCTACAATAACAACAAGTACTTTCACACCAAGATAAATAGAAGGAGAATCAGAAACAACATTGATTCCATCAAGGACCATGATAACAACTGGTTGCAGATAAGAGAAGCAATTTCTAGTCATCTCACTCATCATTTCAAATCCATAAGTACCTTTGTGGTTCAAGAACTAGATGAATGTATGTATCTAGACTTGCCTACAATAGTCACTTCTGATGATAATGTGTTCCTTAGTAGAATTCCTTCATATGATGAAGTTCGTTCAACTCTTAAAAGCATGGAAAACTGGAGAACACCAGGACTAGAAGGTTTTCAAGAAGAATTCAGTGGAACATTAATGGGAGAAGATGTATGCAGGATGGTTACCAGATTCTTTCAAACCAAGCACATCTTCAAACAAATCAATAAAACCTACACCTCACTCATACCTAAAAAGAAAAAACCTATTTGTGCAGCTGATTACAGACCAATTGGTTTGCATAACACTTCTTACAAAATCATATCCAAGATACTTGTTAACAGAGTGAGCATCTAATTGAGAAAATTATCTCTCATTTTCAAGCTGAATATGTCTTTGGTAGGTTAATCAGTGAAAACACCATTATTGCTCAAGAAATAATACTCTATGAAGAAAAAGAAGAAGAATAAAAGTGAAATATGATGGATGGCTCTTAAACTAGACATGTCAAAGGCCTTTGACAGACTAGAATTTAACTTCTTAATAAATATACTCAATTTTTTTTTTGTTTTTGCAATGATTTATGTGATCTTATATTTTAGTGTATCAACACTACTTCTCTATCTGCTAAATGGCACTCCATTATCACCCTATCTCTTAATTTCAGCATAACAACAAAACACTATCAAGGGTATTAAAGTGGTCATATCTTCACCAGCCATTAACCATCTGCTTTTTGCAGATGATTGCCTGATTTTCACTCAGTCCGGTCTCTCAACAGTGAACAATTTACTGGAATTACTTCATAATTTCATCTTTCAATCAGGCCAAGTTATTAAATCTGCAGTTCATTTCAGCAAGAACACAAAGACTGAAGTTGCAGCAGCACTGACAGAAATTCTTGGAGTCAAAACTATGAATTCTAAGGAAAAATATCTTGGTTCACCATTGATTCTAGGACATTCCAAACAAGAATCTTTCAATTACATTCAAGAGAGTTTTGAAAATAAATATGCTGCATGGTCTTCTATTTCTCTAACTCAAGCATGGAGGTCAACAATGATTAAGCACGTTTTAAATTATGTACCTTTTTTTTTATCAAATGGGTACTTTAAAGTTGCTCAATAATCTTATCAGTACACTTACTTCCATTGAAAGGAAAATCTTCTGGCGTTACAACTCTAACAGAGGCTTTAACCTTATTGGCTGGAACAAGGTTTGTAAAACCTAAAGATATGGGAGATCTTGCATTCAGGGATCTAAAGAAGATTAACCTAGCACTACTCACTAAACTTGCATGGAGAATTTACACGGAGTCTAGTCATCTAATGGTTCAAGTTTTTGGAGGAAAGTACTTCAAGTATGGGAACATCCTTCATCAAAATTTGGAAGATAAAACTGTTCTTATACTTGGAATGGAATTACAAAAGGCTTACTTGTGGTGCAAAAAATTTACTTCATGGAAATAAACAATGGAAGGATAGGTGGATTCCATGTATGAATTCTCCTCCAACACAAGTCAATGCCCTCTACAGATTTTATGAAGATGTTGCTGACTTATTCATCCATGAATCTAATCAATGGAATGTCAATCTCTTGAATCAACTTTTTAATGCTGACATTTCCTGTAAGAGTCAATCTATCTTAATTGAACTGTCTAAACAAGATATCATGCTATGGATGACTGCTAACGATGATAAATTTACTGTTAAAAGGATTTATAATATCCTCACAAAGTGAAATAAGAAAATTCAAGTTAATGGGACCACTACTAATCCTATGAAACGAAAGAGGTTATGGGGTTGCCTAGAAGTGCATCAGAGATCTTAATATCGCTAGAGCTAACTAACATTATACAATAGTGATCAAGAAACACAATGCAACATCTGTGGTAGGAACATCTAATTTTTGACTGCAGACATGCCAGACCAGTCAGGAGGGGTGTCAACATTAATATTGATTAATTACAGTAGTGTTGAAGAATGGGTCCTCAGTTGGTTCTCTATGGACAGATTCAATACTGATGAGAAGTGGTTATGTACACTAATGATAGGCATTTGTATCCTATGGAAAGACAGATGTGACGATGTTTTTCAGGGAGTTTCTCTAAACCCTATCAACCCTATACATAAAATTTATTATCATTTATCATATATTTTTGTTAAAGGGAGAGCAAAAGAGGATCCGAGGAGAGCAAAAATCGTAATTGACTCACTGATTTGAACCGATTCAATATAATCCTCTAAATTGGACCAACAAACCCTTAATAATATGCACCCATGACCTATCCAAAATGTACACCCAATTTCACAACCGCCGTCAACAGGAAACACCATCACCATGGCACCAATATCAGGTCTCTGCACCTCAACTCTTTCCATTTGGGTGGTTTGTCTTTTTCTGCTCCTTCTCCATTTTCTTTTGATTCTATGACCATTTGCGAACTTTTTATTCACAAAATCCTTGAAACCTCAGTGGACCCGAGGGGGCGGAAGCGAAAAGCCAAAGTGATCATTAAAACCTAGATGATAAAGTTATAGTTATATTGATTATAGAAGAAGAGGAAATTGATGGGGGAGATGAACCTGTACATGTAGGTTAGTACTATTGGATTTTAAAAATTGTAGATTTACTTTGGGTTCTCATGAATTATCCAATCTTGCTAACTTGGCAACCTTCGGTTTTTAGCATATAGTTAAAGAAAGATAAATCGTTGGACTTTTTGATAAGCTTTTATAAATTCATAAAAATAATTTAAAAAAATCAAGGTCGAAGTTGATATGTTACCTGAAATAATGAATTTTTGTTGTTGTTATGTAATTTGAGTTTGGGAGTGAAGAATCTCCGTTTGATGATTTGATCCGGAACAATTTGATGATTTGATCCGAAACATTTTGATGTCGATGGTGGTGGTTGATAGTAGGGGTTTATTGGTCCAAATTAGAGAATTATGTTGAATCGGTTCAAATTAGTGAGTTAACTACGATTTTTGTTCTCCTCGGATCCATTTTTGCTCTCCCTTTAACAAACATATTATCATATCATATGCATGACACAGAGAACTCATCCATGTGCACTAATATTAACAAATTTTCTAGATGGATACCATCTTTATAAGGATTCTTAAAATTTAACGTAGATTCTTCCTTCGCTTTAGACACTAACTAACTTGGTACTGATGTTGTATTACGTGATCACACAGGTTCATGTCAAGGAATCAGTGGAACGTATGCAAATAGATCACTAAGTCCGTAGATGGGATAATGCATGACCATACGATAAGCTTTGATGTAGGCAAAGTCTAAGCAACTACCGAAAATTCAAGTAGAAGCTGACGCTAAGCTTGTCATACAATCAATAACGGGAGAATCTCTTCTTATTCAATTGGGAGCATAAAAACATTTTAAAATAAATTAAACATCTAGCATCCATATTTATTATTTGTAATTTTACTTTCAATAGTCGTGATGACAATAAGGTAGTTGATCACATTTCAAAATTAGTCAGAAAATCTGATAATGCTTTAGAAGCAGAAAATAATTTCACTGCTAAATGCTTGTAATCTTGTGGATTTTTCTTGCTCCTGAATCTAATAAAAATTTTATTTATCAAAAAAAAAAAAAATCCTAACCGTTGGATGGGGAACTGCTAACGATGATCTGCTCAGCGAACGACAACATGACTATCACTGGCGCTATATAGACCAATGAGCGATCCTATGACCATATAGAGGTGGAAATTCTATCGCTCAGTAAACACTCTGTTGTGTATGCCTAAGTGGTATATTTGACAATCGGACACAGACGTTTGCTAGTTTGACATACCCATAATGGGTGCATAATATGGTGTACTATTCTTAGTACAATTTGTATCAAATCCAAAAGATAAGAGGAAGAAGTAAGAATTCAGAAGACGAACTAGGGAAGATTAGAGAGATTTGGAAGAGAAATTGAGACGAATTAAGGGATACAAGGATAGAAGAAGGTCTAGTTCAGAGAACACAGCCGCAATTAAGAGTTTTGACATTCATTACCCATGATTGGTCCTTCATGAATTGTCCTTCTTTTTGACTAGCAATATTGGAGAGGCAAATGGACTGTGGCTGTTTTGTATTCCAGAGTGTATCATCTCCTTAACCAATTGTTCAACAACTCCTTTCTCTATGTAAGGACATTTATATGGCCTGAGTTTGATTGGTTCTGAATTTGGTTGTAGTTGAATGGATTGATCCAAGATTCTAGTGGGAGGTAGCAGTTTTGGCTCCTCAAATACATCTTGAAACTCTTGAATGAGTTTTGTAATGGGTTCAGGGACTGTGGTTAGAATTTCAGAAAGTGATATTGAGAATAATTGGCCTATGAGCCCATGGAAAATTTTAGACAAGAAATTTTTTAATGCATTGCAACTCATCATTTTCAGTGTTACCTTCTCTGGTCCCTTGCAGAGTAATCTTCTTCCCTTGGTAAATAAATTAAATGCATAATTTAGAGAGGTTAAACATTACATCACCTAGATTTCTCAGCCAGTCAGCACCAATCACCATGCCACATCCTCCTAAAGGTAGCATCCTTAAGTCCTCAGAGAACTTGCGACCTTGCATTCTCCATTGAAGCTGAGGGTATACCCCAGTACTGGCAGTTCTGTCTCCATTAGCTATAGTAACCAACATAGGAGCGATATGTTCTATCTGACACTTTAGAGCTTTGACCAGAGCACGATCAATAAAACTATGTGTGCTTCCTGTGTCAATTAAAATTGATATCTTCTGTTTTTTAATGGTACCTAGTATTCTAATTGTGTCCCCATTTACATTGCCAGTGAGAGCATGTAGAGAGATCTCCATGTCAGATCAACTGGAGATTCCACAGCTTCTTCATAAACTTCTTCTTCTACCTCTTCTGAAGATTCTGGTTGCTCTACCTGTACCATGAATAATTGTTGCCTCTTGCAGATATGGCACGGAGTGTACACAACATCATAGTTGTAACACAATCCCTTCTCTCTTCTTGCTCTCATTTGCTCTTGTGTCAATCTCTTTATGTGTGGTATAGGGGGACTGGATTTTGGGGTTGTATTACCAGATCTTGGTGTAAAGGGAAAAGAAACTGTGGTAGTGGTTTGAATTGGCTTAGGGGGAAATTGAGGAGTACTAGCCTGATATGGCTTGTTGTTGGTAAATGATGGAATGGCCTGGAGGATTTAGCTTGTTGAACACATTTTTTTTCTTGCATCCTAGCCAGTGAGAAAGCTTGTAGAAGTGTAGGAGGATGAAACATCAACACAAAATTTTTAATCTCAGCTTTCAACCCACTGATAAAGCTCATTACAAAATACTGTTCAGTTAGATGAGGGTTACTGCTCAGCATAAAAGCCTTAAGATCTTCAAATTGTTCAAAATACTCCTCCATCGTAGTAACTTGACACAATTTGTTAAAGCTCCCAATAAAATTATCATCTACTGGATTTTCAAATCTAGCACATATACCATCTGCTAACTCCCTCAAGGATAAAAAAGGTTTACCAATTTGAAAATTAAGGAACCATTTATCGGCTTTACCTTCTAAATAAATGGAAGCAACATTGACCTTCTGATTTTCTCTTTGTTGTGAATATGAAAATACCTCTCGCTTTTCTGTACCCATCCACGCGGATTCTCTCCATCAAATCTAAGAAAATCGAGTTTTGGAGCTCGCTGTTGTCTAGCATAAGATGTTTCACCTGGAAAGTTATGAACAAATTGATTATTACCTCCTACTAGTGTAAACCCATGCATACTCAAAATTCCTGGATCTCCATTGTTGTGTCGAGAAGCTTGAATTAGCTCAGCCATTTGACTGGATTGCAGCTGCACAAGGTACGGGACGATACGGATTTTTGCCTAGCTCAGTACCTGTACCTCCCTATGACCGGTACCTGTACTTTTTACTTGTACCTGTATCCGTGCATTAAGGGACGGGACGGGACAGTACATGTACCTGTTTAACTCGAGACGGGACCGGTTCTTTACGTGCAGCATATATGCATACTTCATATGTAAAAAAAAAAAAAAGAAAAACAACAAAACGAGCTCTTGGACTGAAGTTCTGACGGAGATACCAATTACTTCTGATAAAGGTTTATATCTTGTTCATCCAATTCCGGGAACAAACAATATATTTTTAACCCCGAACTCTGATATACCTTCCACTGGTTGTTATTCGTACAATTGGATTACGAAGGATAAGAATCATACTGAAATGAAAGGGCTTCCGTCCTCAGTTCCATGCTTTTCATCTTGTTCAAGAAACACAATCTATTTCGAGAGCCTCTTGCCCGTTCATAATCATGGAATCAAAGGTATTGACTTCTGCAGTTCTACTTTAACAATGGATTATTATTAGTGAACTACAAACACACTCTCAGATGACTATAACCATTATACTTGACCCTTGCCCTGAAGAACTTAATTAAAATGGGGAAGTTCACTATACGGTTCTTCTTACTTCTTAGTCCATATTCATTTGCCAGCATTAACTCAATAAATGGTGTCTCTATTTTATTCCTCATCTGTGTACGGATGGTTCTCCAATGTCATATATAAATGATACCATTTGCAATTATCCTGTCACCAACTCAGCCGTTAGGATTTAACCCTAATATCAACGGCCAGAGATCCTCGGTATTACGGGACGGGAATAGACTAGAACCGTTATTTGTACCTATTCTAGGCACGGACCAGCTTTTGGTACTTGTACCTGTTCCGTCTGACTACGGTTTCGAAACGGTACCGGGACGGTACCTACAATTTCGGTACGGTTCCATGGGACGGGACGGTTCTTGTGCAGCCCTATCCATGATTCGTCTTTCCTTGCAGATTAAATAGCCTCTCATACTAACCCTAAGATCGACCATCCACAGATTGACACATGTAACCATCCTGCATGCTTATTAGTACACCCGAAGATAAGCTAACGGCTGACATAATAATTAGATACATAACATATGGTTCTTGGGAATTGGAGGCCTAAGCAAAAAAAAATAAAAAAACTTTTCCTGAAAGGGAGCCAGTAGTATTTTTTTTATTATTTGGGAGGAGTACTAGGTAAAATTGTTAAAGAGACCCCGGACAAAAGAGAGAGATTCTCAAGACGACAACAGCAGGCAGGCGTACAGTCTGAGAAAATCAGACTCTAGTCCTCCTTTCTCATTTTTAATTTTCAGGTCTTTCATCATTCATCATCACCTTCGAGTTTCAGCATCATCACCTCACGTCAACCCCATTTGTTTATTTGTTATTTAACAAAAATCAAAATTAGATTTTTACAGCATCATCAACACTGTTCCCAAAGTTTGTTCCAAGTGACCCTTTGTGTTGTTTTTCATGGTGTAGTAAAACATGTCATTGTTTCTTCTTCTAATTACTGTTTGATCTAGAGTAATGGGTTTCTGTTTTTTTGCTCACAACAATGACCCTCATGGGGTCTTCTCAACACGCAGTAATTTTAATGGCTGTCGAGAAATAAAATTTGTGGGATGTAAAATGAGAATGTCTACTGTTTTGGGGTTTGGGTTCAAAAATCATGATCAAAGTTTCTTCTTGCCTTATTTAGTTAGCTACCTCATGTATATTGCCTGGTTAAAGTGGGTTTATGTTCATAAGTTATGATTGAAATTTTGACTTGGGACTTTTCTTTAATTTGGGATGTTTTAGTTGTTCTAATTCGAAACCCTTGTTTCATCTTTGGTTGTTAATTAATGAAGCTTTGATTGGGATTGCCATGGCATGAGTTCTTTCTTTCTGAATTGCTGTTAAGCCTATGTGCTTTGGTGAACAAACGTCCATGCTCATTTCAATATTTGTAGATGTGGGTTTTGGTTTACATTTTCTGTTCGATTATTGTACGATTTTTGCTCTTCTTTTCGACGGCATGCTCATTTCTTTGGACTAGAATAATATTTTTTGCGAAACCAATTCTGGATGGCTTTTGAGGACCCTCACTACCATAGATTCATACGGCATTTTCTGGTTAGGATTATGGTGGTCTAGATTCGTTTACACAAGCAGTTGTTTGTTATGATCCCACTTTTCCAGTACATTTGTACTGATAATGTGATATTGTTAACGATAGAGCTTACACGCTGAACTCTAATGATTTCGCCTTTTTTACTGAACTATCTTGTTGCAGAATGGAAAAGATTAGTTTGGCAGAAAGAGATTGATTTAAAGGAATGGCAACAAATGAAGTGACGGTAAGCGTTCTTGATCATGGTACACTTGTAAACAAGATAAATAGCCGAGTTAGACTTAGGTGCAATTACTGTGGAAAAGAGGTAAACAGTTATTCTCGTCTTAAGCATCAATTAGGAGGAATACGTGGAGAGGTAACACCTTGTCTAACATCCCGAAGGATGTACAGGTACAAATGTGGAGCAGTTTTCCCAGAACAAAGATAGCACATGTGAGCAATTCTAGACAAGGTTAGGATGAAACTGTTGTAGATTTTCACCATCATGGTACACTTGTAGATGGCGTCAAGAGGCGAGTTAGGTGCAATTATTGCGGACCAGAAATAGATAGTTGTTCTCTTCTTAAGAATCACTTAGTTGGATGTAGTACCATGTAATGAAGTCCTAGAGGATGTTAAGGTACATATGAGGAACAGATTGGGATTATGTTCTTGTTAATTTATGAAGCTTTGATTGGGATTTCTATGACATGAGTTCTTCATTACGTATTGCTGTTTGGACCTATGGGCTCGTTTCAAAATAAATGTGGGTTTTGGTTCACATTTTTTATGGATTAGCGTACAATTTTGCTCTTCTTTTCTATTAAACGCTCATTTTCTTTGGACTAGTATCGTTTTTTGCTAAACCAATTCTTGATGGCTGTTGAGTACCCTTACTATCATAGCTTCATACACTTGTTTAGGATTATGGTGGTCTAGATTTGTTTACTTAAGCAATCATTCATTGTTTTCGTCTGCTTTTGTTATGATAACACTTCCACAGTACATTTGTAATTATATCATGTGATATTGCCAATGTTAGAGCTTATTTATACACTGAACTCTAATGATTTTGCTTTTTTACTGAACTACGTTGTTGCAGAAGAGATAAGTTTCGCAGAAAGAGACTTCTGATCTAAAGGAATGGCGACGAAAGAAGTGAATTTGTGCGCTCTTGATCATAGTACCGTTTGGACAAGAAAAAACGCCTAGTTACACTTAGGTGCAATTACTGTGGAAAAAAGCTATACAGTTATTCTCGTCTTAAGCAACACTTAGGAGGAATACGTGGAGAAGTAACACCTTGTCTTAACGTCCCGGAGGATGTGAAGGTACAAATGCAAAACAGTTTGTCCAAAACAAAGATAGCACATGTGAATAATTCTAAACAAGGTAAGAATGAGGCTGTTGTAGATTTTCACAGTCATCGTACACTTGTAGATGATGTCAAAAAGCGAGTCAGGTGCAATTACTGTGGAAAAGAAATAAATAGTTATTCTCTTCTTAAGTATCACTTAGTCTTACATGAATATGTAGTACCATGTAATAAAGTCCCAGAGGATGTTAAGGTACATATGAGGAACAGATTGTTACCAGAAACAAATAAGCCAGATGAACACAGGGAAGTTTCCGAATCGTGTTCTTCTTGGAAGAGGGATTCCAGCTCTGACGACTATTCCCCTGATGAAGCGTATATAGACATTCGAGATCATGGTACAGTTCTTGATAAGAAAAAAGGTCGAATAACTCGAGTTAGGTGCAATTATTGCGCAAAGGAGATCTGTAATTATTCTCGTCTTAGGCAACACTTAGGCGGAATACGTGGAAATGTTTTACCTTGTGTTGAAGTCCCAGAGGTCATTAAGGTACAAATGAAGAAATACTGCCTACGCGCTTTGTTGGGGAAGATGAAACACAGCTTTGTAGTGTAACACTCTGGACCTGACCAAGTAGATGAGAAATTACAGGTTTCGCATAATCCTGAAACAATAAACAAAGTGAAGAACAAAGCAGAAGCTGAAGATGACTCATCCAGGCAAACCCAGAGGTGTATCGGCAGATTCTTTCTTGCGAACGGAATTGATTTTAGTGCTGCAAACTCATCTACCTTCGATAAAATGATACATGCTTTGGTTGGAGTTGGATCCACAGCATATAAGGTCCCTAGTTGCAATGACCTAAAAGGGTGGATCCTAGAGGGAGAACTGAAAGCAATGCGAGATCATGTGCAGGAAGTTGTGTGCTCTTGGGGAAGCACTGGGTGCAGCATATTGCTAGATGGGTGGACCAATGAGAAAGGGCGAAATATGATTAATTTTGTAGTTGATAGCCCACTGGGTCCCATATTCATGAAGTCAGCGGATTTCTCAGATTCCATTGGAAATGTAGATTCCATGATCTCATTGTTAAGTGGAGTTATTGAAGAGGTTGGAGTAGAGAATGTGGTTCAAATTGTCACATATAGTACTGCGGCTTCAATGGAGGCAGTTGGTAAACAAATGACAGAAATATAAGAGTGTATTCTGGACTGTTTGTGCATCTCACTGCATAGGTCTCATGTTGGAAAACATAGGAATGTTGGGCACTGAGAGAGGAATATTGGGCAAGGCAAAGACCATTTCTAAGTTCATTTACAGCCATGAGACAGTTTTGAAGCTCATGAAAGAACACACTCGTGGGTTCGATATAGTTAGTTCCTCCAGGATAAGATCAATGATGCCTTTTTTAATATTGGAGACAATTGAGGCTCAAAAGAAGAATTTGAGGGAGATGTTTATTTCGCTGGAATGGAAGAACTCGACCTTGGCTTCAACAGCTGATGGAAGGATGGTGGCTGGTTTGGTCACTGGGGAGCCTTCTTTCTGGGCTGAAGCCGAGATGCTTGTGAAGGTAAGTAGTCCGCTTATACGTGCTCTGCATCTATTAATGGGGAAGATAGTAATAGACCCCAGTTGGGTTACATATACAGGACAATGGACCAGGTCAAAGAGACAATAAAAAAGATATATAAAGGCAGGAAAACCGAATATCAGCCTCTCTGGACAGTCATCGATGGGATTTGGGATGACCAACTTCATAGCCCTATCCATGCAGCAGGCTACTATTTAAATCCGGGTCTCTTTTACTTCAAAGATTTCTATGCTGATGATAAGGTTAAGGCCGGACTGCTATGCTGCATCGTGCGAATTGTGGAGGATGAACGTGAACAGGATTTGATAGCATCACAATTCGATGAATATAGAAATGCTAGTGGAGCTTTTGGCGACGGAGATGCTGTTTGTCAAAGAGCAAAGCTTGCTCCAGGTATGAAGAAAATTAACTCTAGTTTCCATCTTGTCGTTTTTTTTTTATTATTATGATATCTAGTAAGTTAATTATTATCAGATATTGGCCGCACCTTAGATCCTGCATTGATATTAGCATTTGCGTTGTGATTGCTATTCTGCGTTCAGCGAAGTGGTGGTCCCTGTATGGAGGCGAATGCCCTGAATTACAACAATTTGCTATAAGAATTCTGTCTCAGACCTGTACGGGTGCCTTAAGATATGGTTTGAAAAGGAGTCTAACTGAGGAACTACATATGGAGAAGGAAAGGAACTGTTTAGAGCAAAAATGGTTGAGTGAGCTGACATTTGTTCACCATAGTCTTTGGTTGCAAAATTTACCTGCTTCAAACTTTGATTACACTGACACGTCTTGGACCAATGGATGAACGGATTGGCAGGGGGTAGCATGGAAGAGAAAGCAGCTGACAAATTGGTAATGTTTAGAATAGCTGGATTTTCAGTAGATAATGACTGTGGTGATGTGAATACGTAATTACTCTTATAGGAAGCTAGGGAATTTAAAATTTTGAAGCCATGGGAGCATGGCTTGTCAACAGAGACAATGAATACACGTGATTTCGAGAAATAGTACTAGAACATACAGAGTTGTACATAAAGCCGAGAAGATGCAGCCTCAGTGGCTTGAGGTGGTAATTACAAAATTATATGTGACTATGCATGTTACGGACTCAGATGTATGGTTAACTTATTTTGAATCTGTAAATATGTCATTTAACCAAGATTACTAATTTTACTTTGTCGGGGTTTTAGGTCAGATTTTAAACAATACTGGCTATGTCTCATGGTTTGTAATTCTGCTGGTGTCATTATGAAGTTGATTGCTTGATATCGATGAGACAAAGTGAAGACTAAGGAAAATCTTAGTCCCACATTGCTCACTACCCAAGCATGACTTACTTTCCTGTATAAGCATGAGGGCCACTCCATTCATTGCCGATTAGTACAAAGGAGTAGAAGTGATGAATGAACAACGGCGATCAAAAATATATAATAATAACTTAAAGAATAGCCCCTCTAAGTAATGAAACTTTTTTATACAACTAAATCTTAATACAATTATTACGCAACCAAGATTTCTTTTTATCAGTGTATGATTGATTAAAGATCGATAATCTCTAATCGATATATAGATTTAAAATAATAAATATGTATGGAAATCCTTAATGAACACTAAAACATTAAATAAATTCTTATATTAAAGTCTAAACTCTTAGGTACGAAAAGTACGAGGTGGGTTTTAGGGTGGGGACCTTGATCAAAGTCCCACACAGTTTTGGGTTTCATCCAATTCTGTTTGCGCATACTTTCAACATAAATTCAATATTCTCTACTAACAACAAATTTAATTTTCTCTACATTTTTTTCTATAAATTGAACGTTCATTTAACTACAATGTCATGATCTCAAGATATTAGTCGAACAAGAAATAGAAAACCACATAGAAACAAATATAGTCAAACTCTAACGAGGAGACAAGAAGGTTCGAATGAACAGAACCCTGCCACTCTACTTTCGGGTCGAGAATTAGCATCAAGTCAAGGTCATATGTTTACAAATACAGTGTGGGATAGTTCTCATCAAAAAGCAAGAGTTGGTTGGTATGAAGTTAATAGAGTTTATGCAAAACTTCCCACTTGTGCTAAAACTATTGACGATAAATTTCCTTGGATTACTTTGTACTATATACATACGAAGAAAAATTCACCCAAATTGGTGGGTATGTTGATGGAACGTTGGTGGTATACTACACACAAGCTTCATTTTCATGACTTCGAAATAGGTATAACATATATTTAATTTATAGTATTTATGCAATTAATACGAAGATTATATGAGATTAACAATTTTGATTTTTGTACAAGCATAACTCAACTACATTTGTATTTCCTACTTGGGATACCTTCTCGGGTGGGAGATGATGTTTTATTTTGACCAAGAAGGTTGGTTGGCAGAAAACCGATATAAAGATGTGAAAACGCGGGGATACCAAAATGCACCACCAACTTTTTCTTAGGCAACCTGTATGGATTAAACTCAAATATAATTCTGAGAGTTTAACTTAATGGATCTCAATTGGAATAACATGAAGATTTTATATCTCTTTCTCTCACAATCAAAATGTAAACAGAGACTAGTCCGTGAACCTGATTATACCGTGAGAGTACTTGGACGATTCCAAAGATCAACATCCAAGAATCAATCAAGTCGTATCCAATCAATTGCGATGGACTTATCTGCTTGAATTGATTTTAATGTACAACCTGTGATATTTCAATTATAAAGATAAACAATATAATGCGGAAAAGAATTCATATTGAAATTAAAGAAATTCAGATTGAGGAGGGTTTGGTTAATGCTTCTTGAACATGAACTTGTTTTGAACCGCAAATGCAGAAATACCCCGGACCTAGTCCATATTTGAACACCAATCTGTATTAAGACGCTACAGACTCTACCCTACTATCAAAACTTCGTAATGGAATATATGTAGGTGAGACTGAATATGCCGTCACAACGATTCAGTTACAGTCACGCTCCTTACGCCTCTTGAATCCCAGCAGGACTCCGCACAATTGATTCCCTTAGTTTCCTTCCTTTACAGCCTAAGAGTTGCTTCAACTCAATTGAGGACTTCACACCGATCTGCCTCCCATAGATAATCCTATATGTGATTTCCGTTCTGATTAAAGATCAAGGTGAGGTACGAAATCGATTGCTAGACAAAGTCCAACAAACCTCAAAATCCGATCTTATGACTCCCGAATAGCAGCCTAGATTGTTATTCACCTAACAAGTATAAACTCATGGAATCACAAAGTCCGAGATGAAGAAACTTTGTGATTTCTATCTATCTTGTTTTTCGGATCAAGGCTCGACCATCAAACCAAGATCAGGACACGAACTATCAAAATAAAGATAGTTGGACCTGTATTCAATAATCCCTAGGTGAAGTCTTTTTAGTCGCTAAACTTAAAAAGGCTTAAAGGAGAGGACGACTCTAGTTTACAACTAGGACACATAAAAATAGTATCAGAGATCCAAAGATACCAGTTGTTTGAGGTTCTCCTTATATAGACTTTCAAGATCAAGGTTGCTTTAGATTTAAGCAAAGGTAGCTTTGGAATCAAACAATCAATAATCACCGTTAGATGAAAAACTTGACTTGAAATTAACATAGCAGAATATACACTCTGGTTAGTATTAACCATAACCGAACTGTGTACAATGACTTGTTCTTGAAAGGTAACCCAAACTATCCAATCGAACTATAAGCTTAACCATTTTCATACAACACTTTTAGATTTTAATCTTGAGTCACAAATGTGATCAAACATGTCTAGATAGTTTATTTAGAGAGTTTTTCAAATGCCGATTATCTCATAGAAATAATTATGATGCATCCAAAAATATTTGACAGGGTAAGTACGTGTACTGTACCTGTTCGTGAGTATTTTTTGTCATGGTATGTGTATCGGGTATGTATACCCTTAAGACAAAAATGGGTTCAGGAATTCACAGATCTTTTATGGTTTTCATACTGTGTATATATACTTACCTTTTCGGTTTAGAAACCAACATATCTTTTCCGGTTTGCATACTAGGTATGCGCCTTCCTGGTTTACGAGTCACAAGTCTTTTTATATGTACCAAAAAGTCGTTGGTGAACTACATATAACTATCCCGGTACGTGTACTGAGGTACGTGTACTGTGGCCCCGGACCTATAACAGTTCTCCCAGTATGTGAACTGGTATGCATATTATCCTGTATCCAGATTTATAGTAGTTCTATATCTCTCGAATAATCGATTGAAACATTCCCGAATAACATCAATGACACATATCACTGTTCCATGCTATTTTCAAATGATTGAATCTTGAATCACAATTAGGTCATAAAGAATAAAAATTTCTTAACAAATTTTTACCAAGTATGAACAGATGTTCTTAAGCTTATCATATTTCGAGAACAATATTCAAGATAAACTTGACTCGAAATGTCTGTTATGCATGTACTGTCTAATTTAGTCATGCGACAATGTCTCATAGATAGAAAGGTAAAAATTTTAAAAATAGGTGGTTCAGTATTTACTTGCCTTTTGTTGAATAAGTTCTCCACGGACACTGTTTATCTTCGCCTTCAAACAGTAGAACGTAGTGATATCCGATACTCAACTACACACTTCTATCCTAACCCGAGACTTGACTAAATGTAAACTAGCGATCAAGATATAGTTTTTACAACTAAATTTTAAAACAATCTTGAGATAGCAACACAGTGAGTTCGACCGAGCAATGCTCTAACAAGATGAACTTCCGCTGTACTTTGAGGTAACAACACAAAATAATCATAGGAATTTAAGAAGTGGTAGAATTCTTAATTTAGATTTAAATACATTTGTATTCAGCGAATTACATGGTAGTAATGATCCTGAATCGGCACGGTATGACCCTGATAAAGATACTCAAATTGCCAAGGTATTTATTTTACAGATACTTGGTTCATGTTTTTCCCCTAATTCAAGCACAAATGCTCAAGTGGGATGGCTAGAGGCATTACAAGATATATAAGAGGCCTCCAATTATGATTGGGGGTCCTTTATATTAGCCAAACTGTACATTTGTCTCGATATCAGATGCTTAGGTTCGTCAAGCATTGAAGGTATATGGGGGATTCCTTGAGGTAAATACGATAATATATTCCTTTGGCTTTAAATCAGTTTACTAAATATTTCAGCTTTGGCGATATACATATTTCAACATTGATTTACCAAGATTATTTGACTATGTGGCTAAATTTTTTCCAATCGTAGTAAGATACAAAGGAGGTAACTACCATCCAAAAAAAGAACAAGTATGAGCGAGATAACATTCATGTGTAAAGATACCAATGCATGATTAAGAAAAAATATAATGTTATTTGGATATCGTATGTGGATTTTTAGGACTACAACACTGAGAAGGCCCAATGGATCAGAGAATTTTTGCTCCAGTACGTGGTGTTGTACAGTCCTGTTAGTGATATTGGTGTTTATTATTTTTGGAAGAGATGTGCTAGACAGTTAGTTGAAAAGCCAAAGAAGCCTCCAAGTTTATCTACTGTGTATGGGTTGGCATACAACTCACTAAAAAGAAGAGGCTGGAAAAGGTATGAGACATTATTCACCCCTTGTGAAGAAGACCAATACGACCAATTGTACAAATCGGTCACAGAGCCAATAATTGGTAGAGAAGTATTAAACATCTATGGTTTGATTTTATCGCATTAGGTAAAGCATTACCATATTGGATGTTCTAATGCAGCCACCACCACTGATTCCAATTTTGACCAGTTATCCTTCAACAAAAGCTTCTTCTTCAATGACCCCTTCAAGAGGACGACGGTCTATATGTTAGAGCACTGCTCGGTCGAACTCGCAAGCGTTTCTATCTCAAGCTTGTTTGTCAAGTTTAGTTGTCAAAACTATAATTCTTGATTTCTAGTCTACTTATAGCTATTCTCGGATTAGGATAGAATGTGTAGTTGAGCTTTAGACTTCACGATGTTTAACGATTGAAGACGAAGAACTACTAAGGGGAGCTTGTGTAACTTCATCAACAAAAGGTATGTGGATACTTGAACTCAACTATCACTCAGAAGTATATTATATTCTATCTCTTATTGAGACAAAGTCATATAGCTATATAGACTTTACATTAGACACATTTGATATTTCGAGATGAGTTTAACTTGTTTATATCTTTCTCGAAATATGTGTTGTAAATATTTTTTTCTTTAACCACATTCATCATTATTCTTGACGAGAGTCAAAAGACGATCATGTGAAAATCACATGGTAACATCTTACATGATTTGTGCGAGACAGTCATTTGATGTAGGCTCAGAATATTTCGTATTGATCATTCGAACACTTAAAAATTGCTTATAAGATAATAGTTTGCGCGAGACAGCTATTGTCGTCTTCTAATAATGTTTCAATGATTGAAATGGGAGTTAAGATCTAAAACCCATGTCTGGATACATTACGGTTTGTGTACTTAGTGTACGAACTGTTTTGACGGAATTCATGATCGGAAGTTTGCATACCCGTTCCCAAACTTATTCAGCTGTTTAAGTCAGGGTACTTAAGTTTGCATAACCCTTCGCAAACTGAGTTAACTTTTGAAGTCCGGGAACCAAGTTTGCGTACCCATTCGCAAACAGTTTTAACTGAGTTCGGTCCGGAGCTAAAGTTCGCGTACCCGTTTGCAAACTGTCGGCTTGTGATCAATGTCCGGAACTTAAGTTCGCGTACCTGTTTGCAAACTTAAGCGGTTCAAGTTCTTGATTCGGTTACTATGATTTCATACTCATGAAAAAATATATTTATAAGTTAAGGAATACAATCTTTGCAAACCGTGGCTAAAATGTTCGTGAACCGATTCTTTTGAATCAATCCGATTTTGCTTCAATTATGTCTTATATACTTATATGAGAATATAAACAATTGAACAACTCTATGATTAACATAGTTAGATTCATTTGATTATCAATTGATATAGAAGTGTTAATATGAACAAGGTTAACAGAAAAGTGTTCATATGGCTAACTTCGGTTAACTGTTATTCAGCCAACTCAATATACATGTTTAGGTACGGTTACCCATATCTAGATGAAGGTATATTTCATTTGTATATAACAATCTAAAGACCATCTAACAATGGAAATATATTAGCTTGAGTCTTGAATAATGTTTCATCTAACAGTGAATATTTATTGCTTTGTTCCAAAGTTATCAAACCCTGATTTGAAGACTATATAAGGGAGAACTCTAACAACTGGGAAACCTAATCCCCATACCTCCTGTGTGATACTAGTTGCAAATAGAGTCGATTCTCCTTTAACCTAGGTTTTTCTTAAAACCATTATAGGTTAACAACTTAAAGACTTCATTGGGATTCTGAAGCTAGACCCAACTATTTTCTCTGTAGTTGCGTGTTCTGATCTTACTTTGTTCTATCGTATTGAGTACTATATTCTCTAAGATTTGCTTGAGATTTATCTCTAATGGGTAAGATATAGAAGTAATCAGAAAGCACTTCATCTCATTCTTTGTGATTCCACAATAACTTGTTATACTACCATATAGTTAAGTTATTGTGAGTTGATTGATATTTCTAGGCTGTTCTTCGGGAATATAAGTCCCGTATATCAATTGTTCATGTTCACCTTGATTTATCAAAAGACGGAACAAAAACTTCGTAGGTACTGTGGGAGACATATTTATCTATTCAATAGACTTTTCTGTGTGAGACAAATTTGTTTATCAAGTCTTCGACTTTGGGTCGTAGCAACTCTTAGTTGTGGGTGAGATCAGCTAAGGGAATCAAGCGCATAGAGTCCTGCTGGGATTCAGAGGCTTAAGGAATGCGACTGTACCTTAATCAGTGTGAGATTGGTTAGGGCTCAACTATATTCCAGTCCGAAGTTAACTTGTAGTATGATAGAGTCTGTAGCGGCTTAATACAGTGTGGTGTTCAAATCTGGACTAGGTCCCGGGGTTTTTCTGCATTTGCGGTTTCCTCGTTAACAAAACTTCTGATGTCTGTGTTATTTCTTTTCCGCATTATATTTTCTATATAATTGAAATATCACAAGTTGTGCGTAGTTCAATCAATTGTTAAATCCAATATTTGGTTGTTGATTGAAAATGATTGACGCTTGGATATTAGCCTTTGGTACCATCCAAGTTATTTCTCATATTGATCCGGCTCATAAATTCCTATCTGTTCGATTGCAGATTGATTTGAGAAATAGAGATATAACTCTTGGATATATTTTTCTTGATTGAGACTAACTGTCTAGTTGATTCTCTTGGAATTATATTGGAGTTAGTCCATGCAGATTGCTAAAAGAAATATTGAGTGTGGTTGTTAGACCCCCATTTTTTCAGATCGGACCGACCCAAAAGGTCGAATCCATGTCCGCTAGAAGTACGAAATCCGGGTTGTCACATTCGGAGAATAAGTATTATGCTACTAACTGTGGTGATTCAACCACCTTGATCAAGACAAAATTGATTCTAGTAATATAATAGCGGTCCAACCTAAGAAGGTCATGAATACCGCTAGCTTCTGGTTGTACCACCAATATATTAAGGATAGTCTATAGCAAAACATGATAAATATCTCTAATGAAAAGCTGATAGATGACTTACAGTCCATCTGAATTTGGGTACTGAAGATCCTTGGTTGGGTACCAAAAATTTGGTACATACGAATGATTGTGCTAAGAAATCAATTGACTATTCTATTTGCTTTGATTGCTCATGTCGAAACTCAAAATAGGTATCCTAGTGAATAAGATGGACTAAACCAAAACATGAATAACCTGTGAAAGAAGCTAACTCTCACGATAAAATGAAAACGGATCCAATGAAAACAACTTCCTTGAACATTATTTTAACTTCAAAGGAAAAGAGAAAAAGAATCCTAGCAACGAAATCCGGGAAAAAGCTTCTGAAAGAACTACATAGAACACTGCAACAAATGCATCACTAACCAGGGTACAAACATGCATGGGAGAGAAAACATAACGGAATTGAATGCCACCAACAAAACTATACCTTGTTGCGAGCTAAAACTAAAGCAGTAGTTGACAAAAGATGCCCTCAAATTAAATCAACAATATAAAAATTAAGAAGCACTACATGATTCAAAAGCAGAAAAAATCAAGGAAGCAGAATTCACCCAGGGCAATGAAAGATCAATTTGTCATGTTCCCATGTCTCTGAACCGGGTCACTTGACTGAGCCAAGCACCACGACTCACTGAGCTATCTAGAGTGGGCACGAGTTGTCAATTGTATAATAACTCTATTTCCTCGAGTAACGTTCTTTCTCTTTTTCTTCATTGATGTAATCAGGCCCGTTAGTGCCTTCTTCTCAAATTGGTGAGTTAAATACCCAATCATTGTAAGACCCTAATTTCATTAACGAAAAACCAATTTGCTTTCAGTTTTGAAGGTTATGCTCTGCTTGCAGAGAGAAAGCAGCTTGTTGCTAGTTATCCTTGATCAATTACTTGTAGTTGTACATCAGTACACTATAATTGGTATCAGACTCCTTTCTTGGAACCTGTATCCATGGCTACCAAACAACAAATTGCAGATCTCACTGTGATAGTGAATCAACACACTCAATCCATCGCCACTATCGAATCGGACACCGCTTTATTAAAATCATCGGGTGTTAATGTTGAATCATAACTAGCTACCATTCTTAAACTTCTCAAAGAAATTCAACAACCAAAATCCGATCTACCACTAGATCCACGTACTGATGATGATGCAGAAGCTTCAAATCGATCTGTCAATGGATTTCGACAGATTATCAAAACTTTATCTGCTCCATCCAGTAAGTTATGTCGTACACAGAAGGTTGATTTTCCATATTTAATGGTTCTAACCCTCGCAATTGGGCTCTTAATTGTGAACGATATTTTGTGTTTCACAAATTTCCTGATGAAAATCGAGTTGACATGGCTGCAATTCACTTTGACCCTCAAGTCGATTCCTGGTATTTAAACTACCATCAAGGTAAAGAATCTATCCAATCAAGTGATTTTGTTCGTGATTTATGTATTCGATTTGAAGATATTGCTCAGGACAATTATGTGGGTAGTTTCAACAAATTATCTCAAACTACAACTGTAGAGAGTACTTTGATCAATGGGAACATTATAAGGATTTTATGGTTGCTAACAATCCTTCATTACCAGAGAGTTTTTATACCCTTAGTTTTATTAGCGGTTTGAAAGATGACATATGTAATACTGTGAAGATGTTCATACCTGAAACTACTTCTGAGGCTTTTTTCTTAGCAAGGATGCAACAAGATTCACTGCACCATCAACCAAAGCCCCTCAAATCATTCTCTAGACCCTTTACACCCACACCACTATCTGTTTCTCACCCATCTTCCTCTGTTAAGCCTTTTTTCTCTTCTCGAACACAGAACTCATCCACTACTCCAATAGTGATACATCCTACCACACCAACAAAAACTTCACCCGACAATCCATTTCCCCCAATCAAAAGGCTTACTCATGCCCAAATGTAGGTGAGGAAAGATAAAAGTATGTTATAACTGTGATGAGTTCTATAGGCAGGGCCATAGGTGCAAAACTCAACAACTTTTTATGTTAATTTCTGATGAAGAAGCATAGGAACAATAACAACTGAGTACTGATGATTCCACTGTTGCTTCTCCTTCATCCCATGATTCTCCTATTGAGATATATATGCATGCTTTAACAGGGAATGTTGTTCATGACACCATCATAATTACAGGTCACTTGCACAGGCACCCCATCATGGTTCTAGTTGACACTGGAAGTACATACAACTTCATTGATTAATCACTTGTGGACAAACTTGGCATTCATGCTTCTCCAACAGGTCCAATGTTAGTTACTGTGGCAAATGGGGATAGTCTCATGAGCAAAGGCATATGTCAAAACCTACATTGGGATTTGCAGGGCTATAAATTTTGTTCTAATTTAAGAAATTAGGGGGTTTTGATATGGTATTGGGAGCAGATTGGCTACAACAATTGGGAGACATCACTTTCAACTTTGCTCAACTGAAGATTTCTTTTCTGCATCATGATAGCTATATCACACTTCAGGGTAGTCCTTCTAAACCTTCCCTTAACATTATTTCTGGCTCTTCCTTGAGTAAGTTTATCAAAAGTAACACCCCTACATTAATTAGTCGGTTCTTTTTTATTTCTTCTACAACCCCTACTTCCATAGCTACTCCAGTAAAAGAAGTTTTGGACTCTTTCTCTGATGTATTTGCAGAACCTACTACACTTCCTCCACATAGAACATTGGATCATAAAATTCCACCTAAAACAGATTCCTTACCAACTTCACAAAGACCCTATAAATGCCCTTATATCCATAAATCTTTAGTGGAGCAAATGGTTCAAGAGATGCTCTCTTCAGGCCTTATTCTACTTGTGAAAAATAAAGATGGTACATGGAGGTTTTGTGCTGATTACAGGAAGCTCAATGAGTTGACTGTTAAAGATAAATTTCCCATTCCCTTGATTGATGAGTTGTTGGATGAACTCAAAAGGAGCTGTTATCTTCACCAAAATTGACTTAAGATCTGGCTATCACCAAATAAGAGTATTTGGTCCTGATATATTCAAAACAACATTTAGAACTCACCATGTCCATTATGAGTTCAGAGTCATGCCATTTGGCCTGACAAATGCTCCTGCTACTTTTCAGGCCTTAATGAATGACATCTTTCAACCATTTCTCAGGAAATTTGTTTTGGTCTTTTTTGATGATATCTTGGTTTATAGTTCTTCTTTGGCAGAGCATGTTAAGCACCTAAACCAGACCTTTACACTCCTCAGAAAACATTCCTTATATGCTAAACTATCTAAATGTGTCTTTGCTCAGCCTCAGCTAGAATATTTGGGACATCTCATTTCTGCAGATGGAGTAGTTGCTGATCTTGACAAAATTTTTGCTATTCAATCTTGGCCACTCCCTACAAACTTGAGACAACTAAGGGGATTCTTGGGCCTCACAGGTTATTATAGAAGATTTATCAGAATTATGGTACCATCTCTAAACCTCTTACTGATATGCTTAAGAAAGATGCATTTCATTGGTCCCCCTCAGCACATGAAGCCTTCAAGACTCTCAAAACTGCAATGACAAGGGCTCTAGTCTTATCATTACCTGATTTTACTAAGCAGTTTATACTATAAACAGATGCATGTGACAGAGGAGTGGGGGATGTACTTATGCAAGGAGGAAGGCCAATTTCTTTTTTCAGTAAAGATTTGGGTCCTAAAGCTTTAGCATTATCCACCTATGAAAGGGAATTTTTAGCCATTGTCATGGCAGTGCAAAAATGGAAGTACTACCTTTCTCATAGTAAATTCATCATCAATACTGATCACCAGAGCTTACAACATCTGATGGACCAAAGACTCTCAACTTCCTTACAACAAAAATGGTTGGTTAAGTTTTTGGGATTTGATCATCAAATATAAAAAGGGTCAAGACAATATAGTTACTGATGCTATGTCCAAGCTTACAACTACCTCTGCAGACTGCAATGCACAATCCTTAAGCACTCCTTAGTGGACACAACACATCATTTCCACTTATGAAGGTGACTCTGCGGTTCAAAAGCACATTGCATCATTGCTTGTCTCTCAAGATCAGCCTAATTTTTCTTATTCACAAGGCATACTGAGATTCATGGGAAGACTATACATTGGATCAGGTAATGATATCAGAAACTCCATTCTGCAATATTTACACTCATCTGCTATTGGAAGGGCACTCAGGCATGCTAGGTACTTATCATAGAGCCAAATCTCATTTCTTTTGGCCCAAAATGAAACATGATATTATGCAGTTTGTATCCACCTGTGAAGTGTGTCAATGCAACAAGGGCACTACTTCTTTTCCTAGTGGTCTTTTACAACCTTTACTAATTATAGAAAGGGCATGACTTGATATTTCCATGGATTTTATTGAATGACTCCCTATGTCCAATAGGAAGAGTGTCATCCTAATCATTGTGGATAGACTAACAAAATATAGCCACTTGATTCCCTTAATCCACCCCTTCACAGATGTGTCAGTTGCCAAGGAATTTCTCAATAATATATTCAAGCTTCATGGCTTACCCAGTTCAATAGTCAGTGACAGAGACAAAATCTTTGTAAATCATTTTTGGCAGGCTTTATTTAAATCCTTAGACATAACCCTCAAGCTCTCCATTGCTTACCATCCACAAACAGATGGGCAAACTGAGAGAACTAATGCCTGTGTAGAGCAGTATCTCAGGTGTATGACTAGCTCTAAACCCAAGTAATGGACACAATGGTTAGCTCTTGCTGAATGGTGGCAACAAAGATTACCATTCTAGTCTGAAGATGTCACCCTTTCAAGCCTTGTATGGTTATCAACCTCCTCATCTCATCTTTCCCATTATGGCTACAACTTCAGTTGCCTCTGTAGAAAGTTACCTGAAGGAGAGAGATATTATGTTGCAACTCCTGAAAGAAGATTTAGTAAAGGCACAAGCTCGAATGATTATTTTTTTTGCAGATAAGAAGCGAGTAGATAGAAAATTTGCAGTGGGAGACATGGTCTTTCTTAAACTTCAACCATATCGATAATCTTCAGTTGCAATCATAAAGAATTTCAAGCTTTCTGCCAAATACTTTGGCCCCTTTCCAGTGCTGAAAAGAGTTGGTGCAGTGGCTTATAAATTGCAGTTACCGGTTGGGTCTCGCATCCACCCTGTCTTCCATGTGTCTCAACTTAAGAAACACATTGGCCTCAAAGCTTCTACTATACCATTCCTGCCTATAGTAGATGATAATGGTCATTTTGTTGTTGAACCAGTGGCTGTGTTGGACACTCGTCTTACTCCCAGAGGTAGACAATCTATCCATTAGGTACTCATATGCTGGTATAACTCTATTGCAGCAGATGCTACCTGGGAAGACATCGCTAACATACATGCTCAGTTCCCAGACTTTATCCTTGAGGACAAGGATCTTTAAAGGGAGAGGCAGTATCATGTTCCCATGTCTCTGAACCGGGTCACTTGACTGAGGAAAGCACTACGAATCACCGAGCTAGCTAGAGTGGGAACGAGTTGTCAATTGTGTAATAACTCTATTTCCTCGAGTACCATTTTCTTTCTCTTCATTGATGTAATCAGGTCCATTAGTGCCTTCTTCTCAGATTGGTGAGTTAAATACCCAATCATTGTAAGACCCTAATTTCATTAATGAAAAACCAATTTTCTTTCAGTTTTGAAGATTAGGCTCTGCTTGCAGAGAGAAAGAAGCTTGCTTCTAGTTATCCTTGATCAATTACTTGTAGTTGTACATCAGTACACTATACAATTGCAAAAGGGGGTTTTATAGATCAAGATTTAAAGTATTTAGATAAACTATTTTTGTGTTTTCTTTGAGATAGATACAACAATCAAAGTGGTTCTCAGGTATTAAGGATATAATAAATCTGGATTTAACAGACTTATGAAAGATTACCTCAAATATTAAGACTGAGGTGGTAGTTGCGGATGGATTCAGGCCGGAAAAGATAGCCGATAAAGACCAAAGGCGAGATTATATCCATTGAGAACCAACTCCCAACAACGGAAAAACGATAATAAACAAGGTATCTCCATGATGAAAGGTTGGGTATCACAAAGAAGAAGAAGCAAGTAATTTGATTGAATACGAAGGGCCGTTGAATCGAGTTTAGTGGACTAGATCGGCTAGAACCATGGTTGTTGATTTAGGGTGAGGTTAGGATTTCTTTTTGGGTATATTTGAAACAAGTAGTCGTATCTGCTAAGATCTGAGCAATTAAGGAAGTCGGAATATTTTGTATTCTCCTTCGGAAATCGTTTCTTTTAACCCAATTTTTGGAATTAAGAAACACCTAATGGTATACTCCATTTAGGAAAACGTTGTTTGTCTTATGAAATATTATGGTGAGATTTTGACATTTTGTTTGGCTTAAAAAATATTTTGTATAATGAGATGTTTAAGTTTACTATGGTCCTAGTTCTTTTTTTGTTTGTTTTTTATAAACAATGTTGAACTAGATTAAAGTAAACGAAGAAATTAGGATTCGTGCAAAGCCGTAGTTGGTAACCGAGCAACAAGATGGGCACCAACTCCTTTTTGAATAGCAACGCCTAATCAATAAAAAATAAAACTGCTTAGACCACAGCCAGCATCATTACTAATTAAACAATTTTTCAGACGCTTAAAAAAACAAATAGCATCCTCACTAAGCTCCCCCAAGGTAGTAAAATCTAAAACACCCAAGCCATACTTGTGTGAAGTACATTCATCTAAGTATTTAGTACATTCACCCTTACTAATCTTGTTTGAAAATATTATTTGAAATTTCATTTTTATTCGGTATACTTTATTTTATTTTGTCTCATTTTAACCCTCGCTAGTCCCATTCAAAATTCTGCGTTTTTTTAGTAGTGCTGAAAATAAATTGGGCTAGTTCTCATCCACTACTCTGTGTTCTTCTTTAAATTTTAACAAAATAATAATAATAATAACAAATAAATGTTTTGTGCATATAAAAGATTTCTGGTAATGAATATAGAGATACTTTTCGTCTGTTACTGTAAGAATTATACAAATGCACTGATTAAGTCTCTCGGGTTTGAAACATTTTTGGTGCTTGTACACAAATATCAAAGGTAGTGATTAGAAATGAATTATAGACGTATACATCTCTCTGCTGCTGAAATGTCATGCTTTTGTGGCATCCCACCACTACTGGCTATCCTGGGAAGACTGTCCGGGGAATAATAATGGTTTGTTTACCAGAATAACTCTGATAACTAGATTAAGAATTGTTGAAGGTTAAACTAAGATAGTGTGAACACGGTGTATGGAAGGTACCGGTTTTAGGAAACTGGTTTATACTGTGAACACGATGTTTCATATACGGAAGGTACCAATTTTAGGAAACTGGTTTATATTCGGAAGGTGCCAGTTTTAGGAAACTGGTTTATATTCGGAAAGTGACACTATTAGGAAACTTTGTTATCGAGGAGTTTTTTTGGCTTAGGAATTTGTTTAGAGTTTTTAGTTTCTAGAAGAATTCTATGTTTATAGTTTGATTTATATTAGGAAAGTGTTTTCTTAGTCGTCAAGCCTGTTAAACAATATATATAGTCTGTTGAGCCATGAGTTTGAATTATATCAATAGAGATAATTGTTTGAGTTACGTTTTTGTGTTCATTAAGTCTTTGATATCAGAGTTTCTACATCTGGTATCAGAGCACTGGTATCAGATTCTAATAAGGATAGAAAAGTTCACAAAAACTATGATAATGGAACTTGTTCCATGTGTTCTGGTTATTCTAATAAGGAGGTTAGTGAGTTAACCAAAGCATGGATGGAAACTCTTGACTGCTGTCCCGAGGAAGAAGTATGTGAAATTTCTCTCACCTACTTTGCTGATAATCATACGTGTCCTTCTAACAGCTCTAATTGTTCCATGAAAACAATCTAACTTCCCCAGAAAAGAAAATTGATCTTTTAACCAAAGATTTGTACTCCATGAAGAATATGTTCCAACTGGAGAAGGAAGCCTGTATTAAAAGGATTGAAAATATGGAAAGTCAACTGAAAAAATTAAGACAAGAAGCGACATATAGCAATCGTGATTTCAAGAAGAAAAATCTATTATCTTCGATAAACTCTTTTAAACTAAACCAACATATTACTCCTGAAAATATGTCATTCTTGTTAGAGCATTGCTCGGTCGAACTCGCATGCGTTGCTATCTCAAGCATGTTTGTCAATGTTAGTGATCAAAACTATAAGTCTTGGTTTCTAGTCTACTATAGCTAAGTCTCGGACTAGGATAGAAAGTGTAGTTGAGCTCAAGGACTTCATGGCGATTCATCATACAAGAAGAAGAACTAATCAAGGAACCGGTGGAACTTCTCGACAAAAAGGTATGTGAAGACTTGAAGTTATCTGTCACTCAAAAGTCTATCTACTCTATCTCCTACTTCTTGAGACAAAAAGTTGTATGCTATATATAGACTTAGATTATACACATTTGGTATTTCGAGCCGAGTATACCTCGCCTATCTATATCTCGAAATATGTGTTGGTAAGCGTTTCGCTTCGGCCATGTTTATCTTTACCTAGTGACGTAAGTCATGATATGTTTCAATCACTTTGAAAATTGCTTTGACGAGAAATGATGTAACAACTATGTAACGTCCTCTAAGAATGTTTCAATGGTTGGAATGAGAGTTTATATTACATAACCAATGATGAACATCAGTATTATTATGGAAGCACATATGTGCATAAGTCCTATCCCTTGAACCAAAGTTTACGAACTTTGTTGATCAAGAAAAACCGGAAGAATGGCTTGTTGCCAAGTCCGCGAACTGCCGAACTTCTCATCCCGAGAAATTCTGCTGGAGTTGACAAACTTGTTGCGTGAGTACCAGTCTGCGAACCGGCGGAAAGTCTTTTCCGAGATTTGTGGTAATTGAATTATTGTCCTTACTTTTGATGGTCTATACAAATATCCTTATTACACAATAAATATATCCCTACTTTCTATAAAAAAAATCAATTTAATTATCCATACCAATTTTACCCTCATATACTGTCAATCTCACCAACCGTTTCTTTACTTTTCCAGATTCAGATCTAAACTCTCTATCCTCTTCCTCTTCCACAAACAACGACCACCTTCTTCTTCATCACCACCGCCATGCCAGCACCACCTTCTTCCATAAACAACGACCACTTTCTTCTTCGTCACCATCGCCATCACCTCTTATCACCATCAGTATCACCGCCTCCTTCTAAATAATTGATTTAGATAGATTTCCTCTTTATTCATATACAAATATCATCTGGTGGTTGTTCAACGAGTAACAATGATGGTATGTAATTGATTCACATTCCCTTCTCGAACCCTAGTTTTTTATTTCATTCTTATTTAAATCGATAACAAATTCAGGTAAAAATGATGAAATTGATGATCGAGATTTAAAGTTTATTACTTGATTTTTCAGTTTAATTTATGATGATAGAGATATCGGTGGAATTGATGATGCAGATTTTGCAACGATTCTGGTTGTATTTGATGATGTAGATGGAAGAAGGTTAAAACGATGTAATTTATGATGGAGATTTTGGTGGTTCTGGTTAGAATGATGGTTGTGGCGAGGTTAGAGTATTAGAATTTTTGATGAAGATAGTGGTGGTATTGGTTTTTGTGATGGTGGTGGTGGATATTATGTGTGATTGTTGGTGTTGTTTGTGTTTAGCTTCAGATGGAGAGCTTGGTCTTGAAGTTGTTGCTTTTTATGAAGCTACAAGTGATGATAAATTGTTGGTGTTTATATGTTTTTACGGGATCAATTGTTGTTGTTGATCCAATTTTTTATGGGAGAAACAACTGTTGTTGATCCATTTATGGGATCAACTCATGTTATTGATCCAATTTTTTAATGGATCAACTACTGTTGTTGATCCTTGAAACAACATTTTCTTGGATTAGTATAATCATGCTTGTAGTTTAAATCGTGTAAATTTCTTCCAATGTTGAACTTGTGGTGCAATGGTAGCATGCCTGACTCCATGTCAGATGATAAGTGTTCGACTCACGCCAAGTTCACTCCATTTACATGGATCAACTTCTACTGTTGATCCTTTTTTTTTTTGATCAACTACCGTTGTTGATCCCCTAACTTGGATCAACTTCTACTGTTGGTTCTATTTTTATTTGGATCAACTATTGTTATTGATACAAAAATATCTGAATCAGTGGCGGCGGCGGCGGCGGCGGACTAGTGGTGGTGGCGGTGATAAACTAGTGGTGGTGTAATGGTGGTGGTGAAGGAGTGGTGGTAGAATATTAGTAGTGGCGGCGGTTGGTAGATGGTGGTTGTTGAACGGTGGTGGTGGAATGGTAGTTGAATGTTAGTGGTGGTGGTGAAGTGGTAGAGGAATAAATTTGTTCCATTTTGAAATTAAAAAAAATATTATATGGATGAGGGTATTAAGGTAATCTAATTTTAAGTAGATAAGGTTATTAAAAAGTAGGGACATATGTATTGTTGTATAAGGATATATTTATTGGGTGTCAAAAGTAGGGACATATGAATAATGTACTCCCGAGATTTTCTGCTGGAGATTGTAAACTCTGCCCGGTTGCTTAAGTCCGCGAACCTAGTGTGCGAACTTAAGAAGGTTATACATCTGAAGATGATTTCTGAACTTAAACTTATAAAGACTAAGGAATGCAATTTTCAAACCGTGGCTATAATGTTAATGAACCGATTCGAGTGAATCAAATCATCTTTGCTTCAATTGTTTCTTGTGTAGTACATAAGATTTCCTTGTAATTGAACAACTCTCTAACTAGTTCATTTGAAGTCATTTGAACTAGTTATGGTGAAGAAGAATATGGTTGGTATGAAATGATCATTTGGATAACCTTTTGGTTAACTATTGTTGAACCAACAATGTACACGTTTGGGTATGGTTAACAAACCTAGAAGCGTGCAGTTCATTTGTGTATAACAAGCTAAGTTTTAGATCTAACAGTTGAGAAATATTAGCTTGAATCTAAATCAGGTTTTCAAACAACGGTGGATATTGTTTGCTTTGTGACCAAGGCGAAACCCTGATTTGAAAGACTATATAAGGGGACATCTAGCAACTCTACAAAACTAATCCCCACACCTCACGTGTGATACTAGTTTGCGTGCTAGAGTCGCTTCTCCTTTAACCTTTGATTTTATTCTTCTAAAACCAGGTTAACGACTTAAAGACTTCATTGGGATTGTGAAGCCAGACTGATACTACTTTTATCGTAGTTGTGTGATCTGATCTTGCATATTCTATCGTACGAGTACAATCAGATTGATTGGCTTGAGATTAATATCTCCGATAGGAAAGATATAAAAACTAGTCACAAACATCTTCGTCTCATTATTTTTGATTCCGCAACATCTTGTTTCGCTACCATACGATTAAGATTGTTGTGAGGTGATTGATTTATCTAGGATGTTTTTCGGGAATATAAGACCGGATTATCAATTGGTTCCTGTTCACCTTGATTATTATCAAAATACGGAACAAAAACTTTAGGGTTTTTCTGTGGGATACAGATTGATCCTTTGATAGACTTGTCTGTGTGAGACAGATTTGTTTATTGTTAAAGCATGCGATTTTGGATCGTAGCAACTCTTAGTTGTGGGTGAGATCAGCTAAGGGAATCAAGTGCGCAGTATCCTGCTGGGATCAGAGGCGTAGGGAGTACAACTGTACCTTGGATCAGTGGGGTATTGATTGGGGTTCAACTACAGTCCAGTCCGAAGTTAGCTTGGAGTAGGCTAGTGTCTGTAGCGGCTTAATACAGTGTGTGTTCAATCTGGACTAGGTCCCGGGGTTTTTCTGCATTTTCGGTTTCCTCGTTAACAAAATTTCTGGTGTATGTGTTATTTCAATTTCCGCATTATATTGTTTTATCTTTATAATTGAAATAATACGGGTTGTGCGTTAGATCGTCAATTAAAGTAATCCAACCTTTTATTGTTTATTGTCATTGATTGATCCTTGGATATTGGTCTTTGGTACCATCCAAGATATTCCTTGTGTTTGATTAAAGACTCGCTGATTTTTATTAGCTCGAGTAAATCAAAAACAAGAGAGAGATATTAACTCCTTGAGATACTTTTACCTAGATTGAGTCTGAATGTCTAGTTGATTCTCTAGAAAGTATTTCGGAGTTAGTCCATACATATTTCTAGCGAAATATTGGGTGGTGTTGTTAGACCCCCTCTTTTTCAATTGGTATCAGAGCAAGCAAACACGTTCAAGACCTTACAAGTCTGTGTTTGTAGCGATCTGACTCTATGGAAAGAGGTGTTATCTCTATTAACGTACCACCAGTCTTCGATGGATCTAATTACTTATGGTGGAAAATTGCTATGCAAGCTTTTCTTCAAGCGCGTGATGTTTAATCATGGGTATATGTTGTTAATGGCTATGATGCTCCCGTTGTGGCAGTTGGAGATGTAAACGTTCCCAAGAATATTGGTGAACATAATCCTACCGAGATACTTGCTGCAAAGTAAAATTCCGACGGTTTGAATGCCATTACCCCAAATCTTCAGCACCATGTGTCAAATTGCACTAGGTCTAAAGATGCTTGGGATATCTTAGAAACCGTATTTGAAGGAAACTCCAGTGAAAAGGAAGCTAGGCTTCAAAACCTTAATTCCGTTAGAACCTTCGTATGGAAGATGAAGATACATTTGATGAGTTTAATCACAAAGTGTATGAAATTGTTAATGCATCTTTTGTATTGGGTAAGACTATTCCTGAAAAGGACATTGTGATGAAAATTCTCAGATCGCTTTCATCTAGATACGAGTCTAAGAAGCATGCCATCGTTGAGGGAAATAACCTTGATAATATTTTCAGAAATACATTGGTTGGAAAGCTAAAGATATTTGATCATGAGCATACATCCAAAATCGGAAAGGATGTTGCCTTTAAAGCACAAAAGAACACTAAGTTACTTGATAAAAGTAAAAATGTTTATGTCTCTGAGGATGAACATTCTGAGGGTGATTTTTCAGATGAAGATCTTGACAAATCAGTCTCCTTGATCACAAGACAGTTTAGGATCTTCTATTGAAGAGAAGTAAACGGTTTTCAAGAGACAAACCTAGGTCGTCAGATAAACCTCACAATCGCGTTCCTCCTAAAAACAGGGATGCTGACGAGGCTGATGAAGAGGATATACCGCAGTGCTTTAAGTGTAAATATTTTGGTCATTTTGCAAACGAGTGCCCAAATCGTAGAAAATACACTGGGAACAAAGGTCTTGCTGTAACACTTGATGAGGTGTCTGAGATCTATGATTCTGATGAAGATAGGAAATCAAGTGTTCGTCTTCTATGTGAAAACATTGATTTTGATAATTGTAGCAATACATACATCAACCTTGATGGTTTCGGTGAAGAAGAGAATCCAATCAAGCCGGAAGAATCAATTGACCCATCATTTGGAAACTCTGGTTGTAATATTTCAGGACCCACTATGTGTCTAGCTGCGTTCGCACCACAGATGCCTGAATACTATCCAAGTTTGACGTGCTGGTTTTGTTCTCAGAAGGGTCATGAACTATCAAGATTTTACAAATACAAACATCAAGTGAGGCACGCCAACAAACTTCAACGAAGATCAAATCGTTTGGCAAGGAAACTTAAACTTGCTCAGAAGACTGCTGAGGTATGTAGGATTTTATCTTCATCTAAGAAGTTGGTTTCCAAAGACAAAATAAGACCATTAGAGAAGAAATTATGGTCAAATACCCTTGATAGACAGAAGTCTGAGGATTCCTCTCTAGAGGAAAATGGTGGACAAATTATTTTTCACCACAACACAAATTGATTGTGTTGTTTGGTAAAACTTGTCTCATGTGCCTGATCAAAAGAGACAAGGTTGTGTACCAATCAGGCTTTAGGAACAGTTTTTCTTCTTCTTTTCTTAAGTTGTTTGTCTATCAAAATAAAGTAAAGGGTTATTATTGACAATTCTACTCTTTATAGGGTTTAGAATTGGGCGTCTACGAACCTGCTTAAAGGTTGCGAACCCTACATTCCTTTTTCCTCTCTGATATCTTTTATATATTAAGACTGCTTGATGAGATTGTGAATTCCACTCACAAAAACCAATTGTTTATAACTGTTCTCAAAGCATCATGTCTTTGGACGGAAAAGATGTCAATATGATTGTTAAGCCATCAATCAAGGAAAAAGAGAAATCTCCAGTAACTCCTTCCTTGAAAAGAAAGAGGAGGAATACAAGAAAGCCAAGGGCTGTCCCTTCTAACTCTCAGAAGTTTTCCAATGTTCTTGATGAGTTGAAGGAACTAAGAAAGGAGATTAGTGAAATAAATTCTTGCGTTTTAAGATCTTTGGAAATTCAGAAGGCCCTGGTTCGACATCATCAGCCAAGACGGTTTGTTGGTATTGACTCCTTTCTCCACGAACCTTATATTCCAATGGTTGTTGACGACAAGGAGTTCGGGAATGATAAGGAATTTCTCAAAGATATTGTTGCCTAGTATGTCTTCTTTTTGGTTTAGTTGGAAGAATAACTAGTGCCTCGAATAATAATGATTGTGACTACACATAGCTATTATTTTTCATCTTCTTGTTCTTTTTTAGGTTTATTTGGTTTAAATTCTAAAAATATTTGGAGGATGATGGTTTGCAGTTGTTGATGGTGGTTTTTAGCTTAGGGTCAAAATCATAAAATTGTACATATGACATGACGTCACTATGACCATTAGCACATTTATTGAATCAATCAGCATGCCTACGTAAGAATCCCCGTGGTACCCTTTTTTTTACATGGGTCATGTTCCACGGCAGAACCCTTAACACTGAGTGACATCATCTATGCCAAACCCTAATTCTCATGCTACCGCGCCAAGACATGCCAACCATGCCATCCGCACCACTGTGCCAATGGCAGACCATGAAAGCCACATCTCCGCGCCAAGGCATGCCAAGCATACCAGCCGCACCACTGTGCCAATGGCATACCATGCTAGCCACATCTCCGCGCCAAGGCATGCCAACCATGCCAGCCGCACCACTGCGCCAATGGCATGCCATGCCAGCCGCACCACATGTGCCAATGGCATGCCAACCACCTTACCGCGCCATACCATGCTGACCTTCCGTATGCGGCTACAAAAACGAAAGCGTGCGATGATCAACGACCACCCTTCCATCTTAGATGCAAATCTTAGCCGTCCAAGGTCGTCAAACAAGCATGGTAATCCTTGGACCAAAACCCTAGTTTTGGCCACGCCAAATCGTGCCAAGGCACGCCTTGCCACATGTGCCAGTGGCATTCCAACCACCTTGCCACACTATACCATGCCGGCCTTCCCTATGCGGATACCAAAACGAAGGCGTGCGATGCTCAACGACCACCCTTCCATCTTAGATGAAAATATTAGTCGTCCAAGGTCGCCAAACAACGCATGGTAACCTTTGGCCCAAAACCCTAGTTTTGTCCATGCCAAACCGCGCCAAGGCATGCCATGCCAAATGTGCCAATGGCATGCCAACTACCTTGTCGCGCCATACCATGTCAGCCTTCCCTATGCGGCTACCAAAACGAAGGCCTGCAACAATCAACAACCACTTTTTCATCTAAGATGCAGATCTTAGCCGTCCAAGGTTACCAGCTAACGCATGGCAACCTTTGTCCCTAGTTTGGTCGCGCCTAAACAAAACCAAAACCCTAAACTAGGCCATATTAAAGCCATACTGATCATGCTTTCATGCCACTGGCTACCAAAACGAAGGCCTGCAACAATCAACGAACACTTTTTCATCTAAGATGTAGATCTAAAGTGGCCTGCAACAATCAACGGCCACTTTACAATTAACGCATGGCAACCTTTGACCCTAGTTTGGTCGCGCCTAAACAAAACCAAAACCCTAACTTTTGGCCGCGCCTAAACTAGGCCATATTGGAGCCATACTGATCATGCTTTCATGCCACTGGCTACCGAACGAAGGGTTACAATAATCAACGGCTACCTTTCCTCTTAAGATGCAAAATCTCGACCATCGAAGGTCACCACCGAGTCGGCAAGTCTCCCAAGCTCAACTTTCCAGACAACAACAACATGCTACATGTTTTCCACGAAAACGCTCGAGACATCAACACATGTCACAAACTGGGGGATGCTCATTGGGTTGGTTTGGCGGTTTGCAGCGTGCGGCGTACACTACACCCGTTATAAGACAGTGTCATAAGGATGAGGCGGTTATTAAATACAGGGAGTAATGGTGAAACGCTTTCTTTTATGGAACATCAATTCCAGGCGTTACCGGTTACCACCTCTTCCCATTTACTCACCCGTTTTCCATTTCTTAATGAGACCAGAGTACGTTTTAATTCGACTAGTATAAATAGATATTACCTATTTCCACCGAACAACAAGTTCTGGTCAGGAGGATACAACACTCAGAAAATATTTGCTAGCTTTCCATATGTTAGCTTCCCACTTTCTGATACAAGTCGTGAAACAACTACTCTTCCAGAATCAACTATCCTGGTCTCAAAACTCTCTTCGCTTCCCTTCCCAAAATTAACCCTTCTCCTTCACTTTGTGACCGAAGCAAGTCTGGAACGGCCATTTCTTGGTTTAGGCCGGATTTGTACAGATTGATCTCTCGAATCTAATGTAATCCATTGCAGTACATTTTTTAGGGTTTAAACTCGTTTCTCACCCACACACCCGAAATTACCAAAATCAGCAGAAATCGTTTTCACCCTCAAACAATTGGAAACCACAGTAGGAGATCAATCTCTCGGTTGCAATATCAACTTCCAAATTTCCGATATCACCTTTCACTTCCAACTCCAACATGGTGGAACCCATATCCGGATCAGCCGCCGAGAACACCAACACAGAATCTATCCCTGGTGTAACTCTACTTACAACGGCATCACTACGCCGCCTACTGACCCCAGCAGCACCGAAAGCACTCCTTCAGGTGTAACACCACCAATCACCAGGTCCAGAGACGCTGCCGCCTCTAATGTTCCTTCGCAACTTGCTAATCCTGGAAGTACTGAAAGCGCTCCTTCAGGCGTTACGCCGCCAATCACCAGGGCCAGAGCTGCCGCTACCGCTCCTAACGCTTCATCAAGCATGACGCCTCCAACCGCCACTAAGACTCCAATTACCCCTCCAATGGGACGAGAAACCGGAGGAACCAGAGGAAGCCGACCCTATGTCACCATCACTGATTTGATGGAACGACATGAAGTTCTCGCTAGAGCCCAGACGGACATGGTCTCGACATAGAAAGAAGTACTTATTTTTCTCAAAGCCCTGACAGAACGGCTGCCGCATGAGTCACGCCCTCTAGAGCCAATGAGAGACGCCTTCAACACCCCTGGCGCCAGCACCTCGACGGAACGCATCTCCGTGGACGAGGAGATTCGTGCCAGAACCCCATTGGAATGAAATCATCCGTCCAGTTTTGTCACACGAGAGGATCTGGAGCAACTTCTCCAGAATCGAATCAAGAATGATGAAATAGACATGCATCAGCATCAACCTCCTTACCCACCTGAAATACAAAGAATTCCTCTTACAAGAGGATACTCCTCTCCTCCATTCACCCTGTACGATGGCACTGGAAATGCACGTGAGCATGTCTCTTGATTCTTGGAGTCCCTAGGAGAACATGAATACAATCACGTTCTTCGTCTGAGGGAGTTTTCGAAATCGCTTACCGGAAGAGCATACATATGGTACAACAACATCGCGTCAAACAACATCCCTAACTGGGGTGGCATGGTTACCGCATTTTACAAAAAGTACTTATTTGTGTTTGAACAAGTTACCTTCTTGGACCTAGGAAGGATGTACCAACGGGATGACGAACATCAAAATGATTTTGTCAAGAGATTCAGGGTTCAAGCACTAGACTGTCATGACCCAAAGGTGACCGAACAACAACTGGTGAATTCATGCATTAACGGTATGGCTCTCATTTACCGCGCCTTGCTAGAGAACCTGTGTTTCCAGACATTCTCTGAGCTCCATGAAACTGCCAGGCGATCAGCAACGAAAACACCATCATTATTAGAAAGAGCTAGACCAACCAGAGCCTAAGACGTGCGCGAAACTCGCGGGAATAGACGTCTCATCAACAAGCAGTACAATACTGGTCCCTCCTCTATGAGCGTAGTAAACGAGAGAGAAAAAAGAAAGGCCGCATCTGCAGACCAGCAGCCTAAACGCGAAACACCAGCACGACGAGCAACTCCGCCACGGAAGGCCGCCGCTAAATCTCCTATGCGTCATCACGAAGCTGAAGGAAATGCCCTGGATTTCCCGTTTCCTATTGAGGAGGTGATCTATCTCTTAGAAGCATGGATTCAAGATGATGTTATCATACTACCATCTCCCATACGTCCACCGACTGAGGCCGAGATAGAAAACCCCAAATATTTCCACTACCACAGATTTGTTTATCACCCAACCAGTGATTGCAATAGACTAAAACATATTTTCAAAGAAAATATAGAGGCAGGGGAACTTCAGCTAGGAAACGAGGGAGTACATCGAGACCCACTTCCGGTGAAGAATTGTGGAGTCTCTGGGCACTCCGTGCACGAGATTGTACGATCCATGATGCAACATGTATGCGAAATTCTCTACCTTTACAAGGTACAACGCCAAAATATCTTCACGGCTCTCAATCGTGTCGTGTCGGTCAAACGGCTTTTCCCCACTATGGAAGCCGCGCCAAGATCCCAAGCTCTCTCAGGAAGCGGAATCGAAAAAGACAACTGGGGACTGCTGACCACGTCCTATTTAAGAGGTATTGAATTCGACAACACGCTAATCGACGCGGCCTCTGACTTCAAAATTGTTACCTTCAAGACTCTGAAAGCTGCGGGATTTACGAAACAAGAGGCTACCCATTCCCCATTCATTATTGAGAGACCGTGAGGAGAAGCCTTGAACGCGTACGGCTACATTAACCTCGAGATCAGTATGGAGACGCTATAACGCATAGCAAATTCCACATTGTCAAAGAACTAGGTTACGACATGATATTGGGGCACTTGTGGGTACTCGACAACAAGACGAAATTGGGAACATCTCCTCTACCGATGTCAACGCCCGAAAGAATCTACAACAAACTGTCCCACCTGCTGCCGCATCGTCGAGCTACCGATGGAACCCGGTCACCTGGAGAAGACTCGTTGGCGCTAACTCATAGGTTCCAAACGCAAGTAAGTTTGGCCGAACTATCTTCTCTACAACCAGTCATTTCTTCTCCTATTCTGTCATGGGGACTCAGCACGATTACCGGCGCGGACGCTGTCAAGAGATGTGAGTGGGTCACTGGGCCATTCAAACGCTTTGCAAAGAATTTAGAAGCTGCAATCGAAACCAACGAGACCAGGATTCAAGCGGTTACACAACACCCGAACTCGTTTCAAATCGGAGATATGGTGGTCAAAGCGAACTCGTTTCAAGTCGGGAAGATGACGGTGAAGATACCTGTTCGGACCGATTCACCCAAGGAAAAAGAAGACGAGCCATATCTGGTGGCAGACGTCCTTTTGGGGGGTTACTGCAAGCTCATCAACACAGAAAAGCTGGGATGTGTGATAATTCACTCACGATGGCTCAAACCCTTCAATCCCTAAAACGATGTACTACTCTCTTCCAGCACTCTCCCTTTAGTATTTTCTTCAGCAATTTCTCCTTTCACTTGATATTTGTATTTCCCCGAGATGAATGCACCGTTTGTTTTCTTCATTAGGGTTTCGTTTTTTATTCAAAAGCATACCTTTCTTTCCGAATGAATTTTCCGAATCTCAGAAAGAAAAAAAAACATACACCAAATAAATCTTAAATCATGGAGAAGCCATTAACCATCCAATCACAACCAGAAACATCAACCCACTCTAATGGAAGACTTGGGTCTTTCAAAATGAGAAGTTTTATTCAAAGATAGGAACCGCAAGCGGGATGCTAATTGAAGAAACCCTAACTTCGCCACAAATACAAGGAAGGTAAAAAAAAAAGTCTGCAAAACATCAGGACAACTAAGCGATGAATAGAAACAATAAAAAAGGATAAGCTAGTCATTGAAAGTTAATGCGCGAATCGCCAATGCCTCGGTCAGAGCTCTTTCAAACACTTTCCCCAACAGTATTTCGGCAGCGAAGATTCCATCCGGAAGCCACATCAACATCCCACCCAGAAGTCGTCTCAACAGCAACAACATCCGTCTCTTTACCGACATCCTCCTTGACAACCGACCCAACATATGCCACCACGACTTCCCCTATGTCACAGACAGCAGTTTCGTCGTCTACTCTGAAAGTTGTTTCAGTTTCATCGACTGCAGCATCATCATCTTCCTCGGAAGTCTTCTCAGTGACCTTTCGAGGAGAATTTCCCGATTTATTTTACATCAGAACCAAGGGTTATGACACCGTCCTGGATAGGGGAGCTACGTTGATTTTCCCTTAAAAATTTCACAAACTCGGTCTTTCGCTGTTTCAACTGAGAAGCAAACTGTCCCGCCCTAACAGTGGGAAATGAAGAGGTTTTGTTGCACCAAAGCCTCCCAACGCACTGGGATGCTTCGCCGCCTTCCCGTTCTTCCTCCAAAGATATGTCCCGAATAATTTCGCCAGCTTCACAGAACAGAGATTCAATTCTATTCAACGTCTCCCCATGAGAAGAAGACTGGTTTTCGCCGATTCCAAAGTTTATCTCCAAAGAGTTGGAGGCACATCTGTCACTGGAAGATCCCATTATGCGCTACAAAACCAGAGAAAGGATAGAGGATAGACACGACTTCAGGACAACCTGTGCGAATGAAGGATTCAAGATCATCTCTTATATCTAGCAGAGCGAGGAGGTCCCGAAAAGGAAATCCTCCTACTAGCCGCGGATTGAGGCGTGACATCAGATTCTAATGAAACCGTTTTCTACCAGCGAACATGAGGAAATTCCTGGACGTGAGGTGAATTAGGGTTTGGTGAAAAAATGTGGAAGTACATGTTTAAGACACGCTTTCCCACGTTGTTACTTCTATGCCGCCAGCACCGGGACTTGAAAAACCAAAATCGACAAGGTGACATGAAGAGAAGGAATAACGCTCCCTTTCTACGGTCATAACACTTGCGGGGTTTTGAGTAAGTAAAGGACTTCCTATGTGAGTCAAATAAGGAAAGGAGGCAACCATGCACGCAAAGACAAGCCACCACCGTGCCAAGCCGTCCGCGCCATGCTTTCCTTGCCAGAACCGCGCCATTCCTTGGCCCCACCATGCCAAGCCGTCCATGCACGCCTTTCACCACCGTCCACGTCATACTTTCCACGCCAATCCATCAACCAATCCCATTCCCACACTTGCGCCGTACCGAGCCCAAGCCAACACAATGCCTGCGACCCCCTTCCAAACCGCACCAACACCAACAACTCACCAAGCCAGCGTCTCGATGTTTCCCAACCCATCCAAGGTGATGCATGACCCGACTAAGCCGACGATCTTCATCTCACCACTTCACGGTCTACACCACAAATAGAATCTATGCAAGGCCTCCAAATACGAGGATCATGAACTCTCCTTACCTCTCGAAAAAGGTTAGTCGGACCTTCCAGACCATCTTTTCACGACCTGTCGTTTCGATTTTTGTCCTCGCCTATCACCATCTCATGCTTACCTCGCAACAATGCTCCTGTTCCGATCTAAGCAGGGGACTTAATGTTGATGGTGGTTTTTAGCTTAGGGTCAAAATCGTAAAATTGTACATTTGACATGACGTCACTGTGACCATTAGAACATTTATTGAATCAATCAGCATGCCTATGTAAGAATTACCGGGGTACCCTTTCTTTTTTACATGGGTCATGTTCCACGACAGAACCCTTAACACTGACTGACATCATCTATGTCAAACCCTAATTCACATGCTACCGCGCTAAGGCATGCCAACCATGCCAGCCGCACCACTGTGCCAAAGGCAGACCATGCCAGCCACATCTCCGCGCCAAGGCATGCCAACCATGCCAGCCGCACCAATGTGCCAATGGCATACCATGCCAACCACATCTCCGCGCCAAGGCATGCCAACCATGCTAGCCGCACCACAGTGCCAATGGCATGCCATGCCAGACACACCTCCGCGCCAAGGAATTCCAACCATGCCAGACGCACCAATGCGCCAATGACATGCCATGCCAGCCGCACCTCCGCGCCAAGGCATGCCAACCATGCCAACCGCACCACTACGCTAATTGCATGCCATGCCAGCCGGACCTCCGCGCCAAGGCATGCCAACCATGTCAGCCGCACCACATGTGCCAATGGCATGACAACCACCTTGCCACGCCATACCATGACGTCCTTCCCTATGCGGCTACCAAAACGAAGGTGTGCGATGATCAACGACTACCCTTCCATCTTTGGTGAAAATCTTAGCTGTCCAAGGTGGCCAAACAACGCATGGTAACCTTTGGCCCAAAACCCTAGTTTTGGCTACGCCAAACCGCGCCAAGGAATGTCATGCCACATGTGCCAATGGAATGCCAACCACCTTGTCGCGCCATACCATTCCGGCTTTCCCTATGTGGCTACCAAACCGAAGGCGTGCGATGATCAACGTCCACCCTTCCATCTTAGATGCAAATCTTAGCCGTCCAAGGTCGCCAAACAACGCATGGTAACCTTTGGCCCAAAACCCTAATTTTGGCCACGCCAAACCGCGCCAAGGCATGTCATGCCACATGTGCCAATGGCATGCCAACCACCTTGTCGCGCCATACCATGCCGGTCTTCCCTATGCGGCTACCAAAACGAAGGTGTGCGATGATCAACG
>NC_039360.1:217515168-217560160 GCF_003573695.1 Papaver somniferum
CCTAGTTTTGGCCACGCCAAACCGCGCCAAGGCATGCCATGCCACATGTGCCAATGGCATGACAACCACCTTGTCACGCCATACCATGCCGGCCTTCCCTATGCGGCTACAAAAACGAAGGTGTGCGATGATCAACGTCCACCCTTCCATCTTAGGTGAAAATCTTAGCCGTCCAAGGTGGCCAAACAACACATGGTAACCTTTGGCCCAAAACCCTAGTTTTGGCTACGCCAAACCGCGCCAAGGCATGCCATGCCACATGTGCCAATGGCATGCCATCACCTTGTCGCGTCATACCATGCCGACCTTCCCTATGCGGCTACCAAAACGAAGGCGTGCGATGATCAACGACCACCCTTCCATCTTACATGCAAATCTTAGCCGTCCAAAGTCGCCAAACAACGCATGGTAACCTTTGGCCCAAAACCCTAGTTTTGGCTACGCCAAACCGCGCCAAGCCATGCCATGCCACATGTGCCAATGGCATGCCAACCACCTTGCCGCGCTATACCATGCCGGCCTTCCCTATGCGACTACCAAAACAAAGGCGCGCGATGATCAACGACCACCCTTCCATCTTAGATGAAAATATTAGCCGTCCAAGGTCGCCAAACAATGCTTGGTAACATTTGGCCCAAAACCCTAGTTTTGGCCACGCCAAACCGCGCCAAGGCATGCCATGCCACATGTGCCAATGGGATGCCAACCACCTTGCCGTGTCATACCATGCCGGCCTTCCTTATGCGGCTACCAAAACAAAGGCGTGCGATGATTAACGGCCTCCCTTCCATCTTAGATATAAATCTTAGCCGTCCAAGGTCGCCAAACAACGCCTGGTAACCTTTGGCCCAAAACCCTAGTTTTGTCCGCCGCAAGCCGCGCCAAGGCATGCCATGCCACATGTGCCAATGGCATGCCAACCACCTTGTCGCGCCATACCATGCCGCCCTTCCCTATGCGGCTACCAAAACGAAGGCGTGCGATGATCAACGACCACCCTTCCATCTTAGATGCAAATCTTAGCCGTCCAAGGTCTCCAAACAACGCATGGTAACCTTTGGCCCAAAACCTTAGTTTTGGCAACGCCATACCGCGTCAAGGCATGTCATGCCACATGTGCTAATGGCATGACAACCACCTTGCCACGCCATACCATGCCGGCCTTCCCTATGCGGCTACCAAAACGAAGGTGTGCGATGATCAACGGCTACCCTTTCATCTTAGGTGAAAATTTTAGCCGTCCAAGGTGGCCAAACAACGCATGTTAAACTTTGGCCCAAAACCCTAGTTTTGGCTACGCCAAACCGCGCCAAGGCATGCCATGCCACATGTGCCAATGGCACGCCAACCACCTTGTCGCGCCATACCATGCCGGTCTTCCCTATGCGGACACCAAAACGAAGGCGTGCGATGATCAAGGGCCACCCTTCCATCTTACATGCAAATCTTAGTCGTCCAAGGTCGCCAAACAACGCATGGTAACCTTTGGCCCAAAACCCTAGTTTTGGCCACGCCAAACCGCGCCAACGCATGCCATGCCACATGTGCCAATGGCATGCCAACCACCTTGCCGCGCCATACCATGTCGACCTTCCCTATGCGGCTACCAAAACAAAGGCGTGCGATGATCAACGCCACCCTTCCATCTTAGATGCAAATCTTAGCCATCCAAGGTCGCCAAACAACGCATGGTAACCTTTGGCCCAAAAACCTAGTTTTGGCCACGCCAAATCGCGCCAAGGCATGCCATGCCACATGTGCCAATGACATGCCAACCACCTTGCCACGCCATACCATGCCGGCCTTCCCTATGCGGCTACCAAAACGAAGGCGTACGATGATCAACGACCACCCTTCCATCTTAGATGCAAACCTTAGACGTCCAAGGTCGCCAAACAACGCATGGTAACCTTTGGCCGAAAACCCTAGTTTTGGCCACACCAAACCGCGTCAAGGCATCCCATGCCAGATGTGCCAATGGCATGCCAACCACCTTTCCGCGCCATACCATGCCGGCCTTACCTATGCGGCTACCAAAACGAAGGCGTGTGATGATAAATGGCCACCCTTCCATCTTAGATGCAAATCTTAGCCGTCCAAGGTCGCCAAAAAACGCATGGTAACCTTTGGCCCAAAACCCTAGTTTTGGACACACCAAGACATGACATGCCACATGTGCCAATGGCATGCCAACCACCTTGCTCCACCATACCATGCCGGCCTTCCCTGTGCGGCTACCAAAACGAAGGCCGGCAACAATCAACAACCACTTTTTCATCTAAGATGCAGATCTTATCCGTCCAAGGTTACCAGCTAACTCACGGCAACCTTTTTCCCTAGTTTGGTCGCGCCTAAACAAAGCCAAAACCCTAACTTTTGGCCGCGCCTAAACTATGCCATATTAAATCCATACTGATCATGCTTTCATGCCACTGGATACCAAAACGAAGGCCTGCAACAATCAACGACCACTTTTTCATCTAAGATGTGGATCTTAGCCGTACAAGGTTACCAGCTAACGCATGGCAACCTTTGGACCTAGTTTGGTCGCGCCTAAACAAAGCCAAAAACCTAACTTTTGGCCGCGCCTAAACTAGGCCATATTGAAGCCATACTGATCATGCTTTCATGCGACTGTCTTCCAAATGAAGGGTTACAATAATCAACGGCTACCTTTCCTCTTAAGATGCAAAATCTCGACCGTCGAAGGTCGCCACCGATTCGACAAGTCTCGCAAGCTCAACTTTCCAGAAAACAACAACATGCTACTTGTTTTCCACGAAAACGCTCGAGACATCAGCATATGTCACAAACTGGAGGATGCTCATTGGGTATTGGTTTGGCGGTTTACAGCATGTGGCGTACACTACGCCCGTTATAAGATAGTGTCATAATGATGAGGCGGTTAGTAAATATAGGGAGTAATAGTGAAACGCTTACTTTTATGGAACATCAATTTCAGGCGTTATCGGTTAACACCTCCTCCCATTTACTCACCCGTTTTCCATTTCTTAATGAGACCAGAGTACGTTTCACTTCGACTGGTATAAATAGGCATTACCTATTTCCACCGAACAACAAGTTCAGGTTCGGAGGATACAACACTCAAAAAATATTTTCTAGATTTCCATCTGTTAGCTTCCCACTTTCTGATACAAGTCATGAAACAACTACTCTTCCAGAATCAACTATTCTGGTCTCAACACTCTCTTCTCTTCCATCCCCAAAACCAACCCTTCTCCTTCACTTTGTGACCGAAGCAAGTCTGGAACGACCATTTCTTGGTCTAGGTCGGATTTATACAGATTGATATCTCGAATCTAAAATACTCCCTTGCAGTACATTGTTTAGGGTTTAAACTCGTTTATCACCCACACACCCGAAATTACCAAAATCAGCATAAATTGTTTTCACCCTCAAACAACAGTATTTAATCTTTATGATTTGTTATATTGTAATTTGTTATGGGATATTGGTGTTTATGTCCGTGAACTATGTTGTCCCATATTTTGTCAAAAGTAAAGTCGTTCATGATCGGTATTCATGTATTGATTTAAGGATGAATAGACTTTTGATATATACAAAAGTTAAGCCTATATTGTCAATTCTTTTATGGAAGATAGGTTAAAATCTTTTGTGTTCGAGGATTATGTCTATTAAATATCGTTATGCAAATAGTGATGGAATATAGAATGAATCCTTGTATATTCCACAGTATTGATCTTCAATGATCCATATTTTATGTAATACTGTGAGGCTCCGTAATGTGTCTTATTTTGAGCACGATACAACCAAGTTGATTAATTTTTGATTAGCTTTGTTGGTTGTTCCATAAGGTACTTTATGTTGAACATTCTTGAACTAAATTAATCATCTTGTTTGGTTATTTAGTTATTGCTCCATAAGTCTTTTTATGTCGAGCAAAACAAATAACAATTAAATTGATTACTTTTGTAATTAGTTTGATTGTGTATTCCAATTAGATTAATTATGGGTTCTCTTGTAGTTAATCTAGTTGAGTATTTTCATACTCCGTAAGATTCCTCTTATGTTGAGTATATGAATGACTATCCTATTCATTTTCTAATGGTTATGTTAGTCTATGCTCCGTAAGTTCTCTTATGTCGAGCATAATCAATCAAGTTGATCACTTTTGTGTTTAATTTGATTGTGTATTCCTATTAAATTAATCATGGGTTTACTTGTGATTAATTTGATTGAGTTTTTGGATATATAAAATCATTCTCATGGTTTTTGGTGTCCAATAAAAATCCTTCTTTTCTTCTGAAATTAAGGTCGCTATTGTTGTTCTCTTGGGAATGACATCAAATGGGGGAGAATTATTTTGAACTTGTGCTTAATGGTCATATCTTGAGGGGTGTGCGGCTGTGGAATTTTAAAAGGGTTATCTTGTATCTTTAAACTCCTTGATTAATGCTATTAGCTTCGGCTATATGGTTGCAGCTAAATTAGATGGTATGTATTTTTTTCTTTTAGTCATGAAATGTCTCTAACGAAATTTCATTATGATCCCGTTCTTGTACCTTTGCCAATTTTATTGACAAAAAGGGGGAGAATTAATATGTAGTTCACACTACAAATACATATGGTTTTCGGATCATTGTGTAAGGGGGAGTGGTTTCCATGTGAGATGGAGTATTGACTAAGAGGGAGTGATACATATCACCATAGTATTATTGTTGAATTTGTGATACAATTGAACTTTGACACTGTGTAATAATACCATGACACTGTATAACAATGATCGAGACCGATGCTTTCTCATTGTTATAGCTACGGATCTTCAACAACGGTGATTCTAAACTTACAACCTTTGGGATCATTGGAGTACTTGGAAGTGACAAAGATTTCGAGGAATGTTGAAGATTAGACATGTGGAATAGGAGCTACTAAAGATTATTTATCTTTTTTGTATTCCATATGTATTGATAGTTTTGTCACTAAAATTGACAAAGGATGAGATTGTTAGATCATTGCTCGGTCGAACTCGCATGCGTTGCTATCTCAAGCATGTTTGTCAATGTTAGTGATCAAAACTATAAGTCTTGATTTCTAGTCCATTATAGATAAGTCTCGGACTAGGATAGAAAGTGTATTTGAGCTCAAGGACTTCATGGCGATTCATCATACAAGAAGAAGAACTACTCAAGGAACCGGTGGAACTTCTTGACAAAAAGGTATGTGAAGACTTGAACTTATCTGTCACTCAAAAGTCTATCTACTCTATTGATAAACACATTTTTGTGTCTGAATTGTACTCAGTGTCTCTATTGCTAGTGCTTGATTTTGTACTTATTATGGTGTTTTTATGTTTGTGCAGGTGTTTTTGGAGAAATACACTTGTGTGGAAAAAGTTGCTCAAAAAGTGCTATTTGGACCCCCGGAGGACATTTATTATACGGACCCCAGATTTGGCTAAGGGCCACCCAAGGTTATGCGTAGCCCAAATTCATCCTCAGCACCAAAATTCATCCTTAGCTCCTATCTTCTTGTTTTGAATTTCATTTTGGCGGGAAAATAAAAAAACAGAACTGTGTAATTTTCGATCGAAGTTTGAAGGAGTTTTGGGTAGATTAAAGGGATGGAATTTGTTGGGTAGTTGTGATATGTCCCAACAAAACTATCATGAGTGATTCAATCGGCTAAATTTGGCTAGATAACTCGCGAGAAGAAAACAGGGGAGTTTATTCTCGGAAGAGGTTATCACGGGATTTGTGCGAGCAGCAGAGGAGTTTGCACGTGTTTGGAAGACCCTAACAACTATTTGGAGTGTGAAGGAGTTAAATATTGCAATTTGGAAGCTTCAGAACGCGTGTAGAGATCCAAAATCTGAATTATTTCCTAAACTGGCCGTGAAGAATAATGGAGAATTATATGAAGTTATTACGTGAGATTTTGCTGTTTATGGGTTATAAATAGGTGCTGGGATATCATAGAAGGTTTACGGAGAGCTTGGGAAGGATTTGGAACATCACAGAGGCGAAATACGATCATCATAGAAACCTGCTGCTGCTACTGCCATTGAATAACACGAAAAACATATCCTCTGTATCGTTCAGCGACAGTCGTTTTGCTACAGTATTTGCGACTGTTCAACGACAATCTTAGAGCTACAGTAACAATGACATATCCTCTGTATCGTTTTTTGGTTTGCAACAATTATAAGCGTTACAAACCCAGTTTTGAGTTATTTCTCCCTTTTCATCATTTGTAAACACCATTTGAGAAATGAAATCAACTTTTGAGCGTGTTTCCGACATGATAATGAGCTAAATCTCCCACAACCAAGGCAATGAGGAAGCTATTTACGCATGAATAATTGGTAGCTATTTTATTTTCTCTAATTTATAATTTATAATTCACTCAATCACTGCTTTTGCAGAGTTTTAAATTGATTGCATAATTTTCTTAATTAGTTGTGATTCAATCTGATAGGTTATACTTTGTTTAGTAAATTGATAATCTATGCTTAGGGAATACAATTGATATTTGAGAATTTGCCTGATTATTTGTGAATTAAGAAATAAGGGACTTAAAAGATAATTAGAGTTTTGGATTATTTTCCATAATTTATTCATGTGTGATAGTGGAATCAGTGTCTTGGTTATTCCTAATAATCTTGAATTAAGTTTTGTTTGTTTTTAAATTTCATTAAATCTAAAATCTTTTGCTTTCACAAGTCTCAACGAACTTTTTACTACAACTCAACTTGAAATCACATCATCTATTTCCTACTTCTTGAGACAAAAAGTCGTATGCTATATATAGACTTAAATTATACACATTTGGTATTTCGAGCCGAGTATACCTCGCCTATCTATATCTCGAAATATGTGTTGGTAAGCGTTTCGCTTCGACCATGTTTATTTTTACTAGTGACGTAAGTCATGATATGTTTCAATCACTTTGAAAATTGCTTTGACGAGAAATGGTGTAACAACTACATAACGTCCTCTAAGAATGTTTCAATGGTTGGAATGAGAGTTTAGATTAGATAACCAATGATGGACATAAGTATTATTGTGGAAACACATATGTGCATAAGTCCTATCCCTTGAACCAAAGTTTTCGAACTTTGTTGATCAAGAGAAATCGGAAGAATGGCTTGTTGCCAAGTCCGCGAACTGCCGAACTTCTCATCCCGAGAAATTCTGCCGGAGTTGACAAACTTGTTGCCAGTCCGCAAACCGGCGGAAAATCTTTGCCGAGATTTTCTGCTGGAGTTTGTAAACTCTTCCCGGTTTCTTAAGTCCGCGAACCTAGTGTGCGAACTTAAGAACGTTATATATCTGAAGATGATTTCTGAACTTAAACTTATAAAGACTAAGGAATGCAATTTGCAAACCGTGGCTATAAATTTCATGAACTGATTCGAGTGAATCAAATCATCTTTGCTTCAATTGTGTCTTGTGTAATACATAAGATTTCCTTGCAATTGAACAACTCTCTAACTAGTTCATTTGAAGTCATTTGAACTAGTTATGGTGAAGAAGAATATGGTTAGTATGAAATGCTCATATGGATAACCTTTAGGTTAACTATTGTTAAACCAAAAATGTACACGTTTGGGTACGGTTAACAAACCTAGAAGCGTGTAGTTCATTTGTGTATAACAAGCTAAGTTTTCGATCTAACGGTTGAGAAATATTAGCTTGAATCTAAATCAGGTTTTCATACAACGATGGATATTGTTTGCTTTGAGACCAAGGCGAAACCCTGATTTGAAAGACTATATAAGGGGACATCTAGCAACTCTGCAAAACTAACCCCCACACCTCACCTGTGATACTAGTTTGCAACCTAGAGTCATTTCTCATTTAACCTTTGGTTTTCTTCTTCTAAAACCAGGTTAACGACTTAAAGACTTCATTGGCATTATGAAGCCAGACCGATACTACTTTTATAGTAGTTGTATGATCTGATCTTGCATCTTCTATCGTACAAGTACAATCAGATTTATTGGCTTGAGATTAATATCTCCGATAGGCAAGATAAAAAAAGTAGTCACAAACTTCTTCGTCTCATTGTTTGTGATTTTGCAACATCTTGTGTCGCTACCATACGATTAATATTTTTGTGAGGTTATTGATTTATCTAGGATATTCTTCGGGAATATAAGACCGGATTATCAATTTGTTCCTATTCACCTTGATTATTATCAAAAGACGGAAAAAAACTTTAGGGTTTTTCTGTGGGAGACAGATTGATCCTTTGATAGACTTGTCTGTGTGAGACAGATTTGTTTATTGTTAAAGCCTGCGATTTTGGGTCGTAGCAACTCTTAGTTGTGGGTGAGATCAGCTAAGATAATCAAGTGCATGGTATCCTGCTGGGATCAGAGGCGTAGGGAGTATAACTGTACCTTGGATCAGTGGGAGACTGATTGGGGTTCAACTATAGTTCAGTCCGAAGTTAGCTTGGAGTAGGCTAGTGTGTGTAGCGGCTTAATACAGTGTGTGTTCAATCTGGACTAGGTCCCGGGGTTTTTCTGCATTTGCGGTTTCCTCGTTAACAAAATTTCTAGTGTCTGTGTTATTTCAGTTTCCGCATTATATTGTTTTATCTTTATAATTGAAATAATACAGGTTGTGCGTTAGATCATCAATTAGAGTAATCCAACCTTTGGTTGTTGATTGTCATTGATTGATACTTGGATATTGGTCTTTGGTACCATCCAAGTTATTCCTTGTGTTTGATTAATGACTCGATGATTTATATTAGCTCGAGTAAATCAAAAACAAGAGAGAGAGAGATATTAACTCCTTGAGATACTTTTACCTATATTGAGTCTGACTGTCTAGTTGATTCTCTAGGAAGTATTTCGGAGTTAGTCCAGACAGATTGCTAAGCGAAATATTGGGTGGTGTTGTTAGACCCCCGCTTTTTCAATTCTCAAATCTCTCTTTTTATGAGAAAGACCGGGATATACATCTCTTGTATAAAAACCAGGATCACCCAGAGAAGGTGTGCACAAAGGTTCTTGAAAAATATCCTTCCACTAATTCGTGTTATCAGAAGGAGAAAAGAAAATCTCGTAAGAAATCTACATTGCTTTCGAAAGAGATTGTCAGAACCATTCATAGTTTACGAAAATTGATAAACAGGGCTTTCAGAACATTGCAGGAAAGGAAGACGTCTACCCGTGATCGTATCCCCTTAAAAATTTATCAGAAACAAGGAATATGGGAGAAATTATAATCTGTAACAGGTTCTGAGATTGTTCTTGTTTTTCCCTTGGACAAGGACTATAATCTTCAAGAAGGGTGTGAAAAGATTTTTTTCTTCTTTGGCTTGTCTCTGTACTTTTTCTTGGAACTGTATTTTCTGAGTCAAGAACCGTTTCTGTGCTTTAACGGTTTTCCTAATAAAACCCTTTTTGGATATCAAAAATTCTGTTAGGGTTTTGGTCAAAGGTCTTTTTAGGAATTTATTCTCTATCTTCTTATTTTTAAGTTGGAAGATTTCTTTCCTCTAAGCAAGCATTTCATTTTCTATATCCTATCATATCATCATTCAAGTCTTTCCAGTAAAGAAGATGATGTTTGTACTTTTCTTTTTCCCTCTAAGAAAGTTCGTTTTGGTTCCTCCGATAATGAGATGTGTCATGACAAACATGATTCCTCGTCTGATGTGAATCATGTTGTTTCTCATTTTGAAAAACTCTCATTAACTAAGAATCTTGTCTTGGAACAAGTACGCTCGAATCTTCAACCAAAAAACTTGAGGACAAGATGGATAATCTCGAATCCAGGATTATTCTAATCGAAGACGAGCTTGATGACTATAGGGAATATGAGAAGAGTCTTCAAAGTAAGTGAAATGATTTTTGTCTCTTGGGTAAATAATGTCTAGGAAACTTCTTACGAGAATTTATTCTTGTGTTTTAAGAAGGATAACTAGGGTTTGGAATAACATATATTGTGATTACACATAGCTATTGCCAACGATTTTCATATTGCAATGTTTTTAGATTTATTTATTTAAATTCTAAGTTATTTGGAAGATGATTTTGCAGTATTAATCTTTATTAGTTTTATATATTGCAACAATTGTTATGGGATACGTGTGTTTACATCCGTGAACTATGATTTTCCCATATATGTCAAAGATTAAGTCCATGGTATCATTATGCAAATATTGATGAAAAATAGAATGAATCTTTGAATATTCCGCAGTATTGGTCTTTCCCTAATCCACTTCTATGTGAAAGTATTGTACAACTCCGTAAGTTTTCTTATGTTGAGCATTTCCGATTAAATTACTGATTGAGGTTCCTTTGTGGTTAATTTAATTGAGTTTACTGGATATAAATTCATATTTCATGTGATTTGTTAATGTCCAAAGAAATCCTTTTTTTCCTATAAAAGTAAGGTCGCTCTTATTGTTCTTTCGGGAATGACATTTTATGGGGGAGAGTTCTTAATTGAACTTGTGCTTTATTGCCAAATCTTTGTGGGGAGTGCGGCAGTGAAATATTGTAGGATTTATCTTGTATCTTTATAAACTCCATGATGAACACACTAAGTTTCGACTATGTGAAATCATTGAAACAAAGTTGATATGTTCTCTTTTCGTCACGAAGTATCTCTTTGAGAATTTCATTATGATACCGCTAGTTTTCGTGCCTTTGCCAATTTATATTGACAAAAAGGGGGAGAATTATTTTGGAAGTTCACACTACATATACATATGGTTTACGGATCATTATGTAAGGGGAAGTGGATTTCATTGTGAGATGCAGTTTTGAATAAGGGGGAGCGATACATACCACCGTAGTATTATTGTCAAAGTTGTGATACAATTGAACTTTGATGCTCTGTAATATTACTATGACACTGTATAACAATATGAAAATAATCTTGTTGATTATTGTTATGGCTACGGGTCTTCAACAACTATGATGCTGAGTTGAAACGTTCAGAATCACTGGAGTACTTGGAGTGACGAAGAATTCAAGGAATGTTGAAGAACCAAGGAAATCAAGCATTTGGATGAGAAGCTACAAAGTTTATTTATTTTGTAATCCATATATATTGATAGTTTTGTCACTAAAATTGACAAAGGGGGAGATTGTTAGAGCACTGCTCGGTCAAACTCGCAAGTATTGCTATCTCAAGCTTGTTTGTCAAGTTTAGTTGTCAAAACTATAAGTCTTGATTTCTAGTATACTTATTGAAAAAGCGGGGGTCTAACAACCACACCCAGTATTTCGTTTAGGCAATCTGTATGGACTAACTCCAATATATTTCCAAGAGAATCAACTAGATAGTCAGACTTAATCAAGGAAAATACAATAAAGAGTTATATATCAATTTCTCAAATCAATCTGCAATCGAACAGATAGAAATCTGTGAGACGAATTAATATGAGAAATAACTTGGATGGTACCAAAGACCAATATCCAAGTGTCAATAAATTTATATCAACAACCAAAGGTTGGATTATCTAATTGATTGAACTACGCAGAACCTGTGATATTTCCATTATATAAAAATATAATACGGAAAAGAAATAACACAGACAACAGAAATTTTGTTAACGAGGAGACGGAAAATGCAGAAAAACCTGGAACCTAGTCCAGATTTGAACACCACACTGTATTAAGTCGCTACAGACACTAGCCTACTCCAAGTTAAGTTCGGACTGGAATGTAGTTGATCCCTAACCAATCTCACACTGATCAAGGTAGAGTCGTGTTCCTTACGCCTCTTGAACCACGCCGGATTCTGCGCACTTGATTCCCTTAGCTGATCTCACCCACAACTAAGAGTTGCTACGACCCAAATTCGAAGACTTGATAAACAAATCTTTCTCACACAGAAAATTTTATTGATTAGATAAATATGTCTCCCGCATAAATACCTACGAGTTTTAGTTCTGTCTTTTGATAAATCAAGGTGAACAGGAACCAATTGATGTACCAGACTTATATTCCCGAAGAACAGCCTAGTAATATCAATCACCTCACAATAATCTTAATCATATGGAAACGAAACAAGATATTGTGGAATCAAAAACGATGAGACGAAGATTTTTGTGAGTACTTTTTATCTTACCTATCGGATATTAAATCTTGAGCAAATCTTAGAAAAGATAGTACTCAACAAGATAGAACAAAGTAAGACCAGAACCCGCAACTACAGAGAAAATAGTTGGGTCTGGCTTCAGAATCCCAATGAAGTCTTCAAGTCGTTAACTTATAATGGTTTTAAGAAAAACCTACACTAAAGGAGAATCGAATCTATTCGCAAATAGTATCACACTGGAGGTGTGGGGATTAGGTTTCCCAGTTGCTAGAGTTCTCCCTTATATAGTCTTCAAATCAGGGTTTGATAACTTTGGAACAAAGCGATCAATATTCACCATTAGACATACTTGATTCAAGATTATTAAACTTTGATGACTCTCCATATCGTTAGGCCGGTCAACACCTCCTCAAGCTTATCAATACTATAAAAGATCATTAAAAGTTCGATGACTCTCCAGCTGAAGGAACATGTCCATGGATTGGAAATCAAAGTTGGGGACCTGCTACTGGTGAAGGTTTTCAAGATGTAGGATCATATCAATATTTGGGAGTTTGATGAAGGAGGGCACGTATGACTAGAGCTGCACTGGGACTGAATAGTTATATTTATGTTTTATTTAATATTTGTAACTAAATTTGAGATTAAGACTATTTATATAATTAGAACTAACTAATAAAAGGAAAGGAAACCATTATTAAATTTTACTTCACATCCAGTTAAAATTTATAACCACATCTTTCTCCAGTAGTGTGTCTATTTTTTAACATCCCATACATGTTATCAAAAAATCCTTTAAGATTGCGTAATGAGCTTCAAAAAAACAAATTCTTATTTTCCATCTTCGTCATTCCTCTCGATATCTCAATACAACTTAACCAATGGTTTCACCACTAAGTCGATATCGATTGACAACCGAATAAAAACTATAAATTCTTCCACTTATTTTCTTATAGTTTGAAATCAATAAAACAACCCAACTGCATTGCGGTTATTGGGGTCATTGCAGAAATTTTCATAAATTCTATGTCAATACCTCAAACCATTTTGATGTCGTTCTGCACCCCTAGCCGGATAAAATACTACGAAATTTCTACATATAGATAAATCTTCATCAGCGGTAAACTCTGCAAGACTAATATACGGTTGAGCCATTACTCAAAATATTCTGGGTGTGGAAGGTGTATAAGGTGTGGTTTGGGAGTTGAAATCGGTTGAATATATACGGAGTGGAATGAGAGCCATTTCCGGCTCAACCAAGGTCGCTCGTATCAGTGTAAGACGATACTCGTCTCCATATGAGCCGATCATCGGCCCAGATGAGGCATGTTAGAGAATTTCTCGGTCGAACTCACACGTGTTGATATATCAAGCTTGTTGTCAAACTTAGTTGTCAAAAGTATATCTTGCTAGTCTACAATTAGTTAAGTCTCGGTCTAGGATAATGGAGTTGAGAAACGAACCAGTCATCATTTGCATTCTACGTTTGAAGGCGAAGATCAACCGAAGCTTTTGGAGAACTTTCATCAACAAAAGGTAAATGAAGACCGAACCACCTATTTCTCAAGTTATATTCACTTTTCTATCTTGAGATGATTGTCGCATAACTAATAAAACTAGCTTGCATAGACAAGAATTTTGAGTCGAGAACTAATTATTTAGTTTTACGAATTTCTCGAAATATAATTACTAAGCTTAATGAACATTTGTTCATACTTGATCAAATTCGGTGGGGAACAATTTATTGTTCGGAACCAAATTTGATTTAAGTTTATCATTCGAAAATATCCTGGAATAGTGATATGTGTCATTGATGTTATTCAGGAATGTTTCGAATCGATTTAGAGAAATATATAACTACTACATTCGGAATTTGTTTGAAACCGTGTTAAATGTATTCGTACACGTAGCGGAGTAGCTATATATCGACTTTCAGTTTTGTGTGATATGCATACCCGTATGTACATCATGGGAAAATCAGTTTGTTTTGTGATCCGGATAGGTATGCATATTCGTATACAAACCATTGTGGAACTGTGGTAAGGGAAATAGATTAAAATAATCAAACCGGTATGCGAGCCAAAATAGTTCCATGTTCTTGAACCAGTTTAGTACCCAAGCCGGTATGTAAACTTAATATTCTGTGAACTCTGGAACCGTCAAAGGTCTAAAGTTTGCAAACCGGTACGTGAACTAAAAGTTCTGTAAATCCGGAACTTTGAATTAGTTCAAAGTTTGCAAACCGGTACGTGGACTGAAAAGTTCTGTAAGAGTCCGGAACTTGGTAATTGCATAAGTGTGCAAATCGGTTTATGAACTGAGTAGTTCTGTTGACTCTATAACTTGGTCATTGGATACAAGTTTACAAACCGATCCACGTATTATGACCCAACCGATTCACGAACAGTTCAAGTAATTGTACTTTTTACATTTACAAACTACTCGATTGTGATTCAATTGCGATTAAATTATTTCCTTTATTAATGTCTTGTGAACATGAAAATGAGTGTTAAGCTTTAAAGTTCAAACATGATAGTTTCGGCTAACCGTATTGAACATAGTCTTTATACACGGCGGTAACGGTTTACCTAACCATAGTGTATGTCTTGTATATGTGAATAAGATTCAAAGCTTTCATCTAACAATGAATATTGATTGTTTGGTTCCAAATCTATCTTAGCTTAAACCTAAAGCAACCTAGGCTTTGAAGTTTATAAAAGGGAACTCTTGGCAACTGGGATCTTTAAATCCTGACACTACTTTTTGGTGTATCCTAGTTGTATCTAGAGTTGTCCTCTCTAAAAACCCTTTTAGGGTTTAGCGACTATAAATAATTCATTGGGATTCGTGAAGTCAGGTCAAATTATTTTTTATCTTGATAACTTGAGTATCCTGATCTTGATTGTTTATAGAGCCTTACTCCATCAATAAAGATAGATAGTAATCAACAAAGTTTCTTCGTCTCATACTTTGTTGATTCCGCAAGTTTTATACTCTGAGGTGAATAATAATCTAGGCTGCACTTCGGGTTGCATAATTCCAGATTTTGAGGATAGCCAGACTTTTTTCTAAGTTGTTATCGATTTTCATCACCTGGATCTATCATTTGATTTGATCATCTCGTAAATCAGGAAATGAATAAATAGGCTTAATCTATGGGAGGCAGATTTGGTTTAAAGTCTTCAATTGAGTTGAATAAACTCTTAGTTGGTGTGAGACCGTCTAAGGGAATCAATTGCGCATAGTCCTGCTGGGATTCAAGATGCGTAAGGAGTGAGACTGTACCAGAATCAGTGGGAGACTGAGTTCGGGTTCAACTACATTTCAGACTGAAGTTGATTGGTAGTAGGCTGGTGTCTGTAGCGGCTTAATACAGTTTGGTGTTCAATCTGGAATAGGTCCCGTGGTTTTTCTGCATTTGCGGTTTCCTCGTTAACAAAACTTTTGGTGTCTGTGTTATTATATTGTTTATCTTTATGATTGAAATATCATAGGTTGTGCCTTGTGCGTTGATCAATCACAGTATCTAGGTCCAACCTTGTTAGTTGGAAAAGACTTGATTGATCCTTGGACATTGGTCTTTGGTACTGTCCAAGAACTCTCTTTGTGGTTAGATTCACGGATTCAATTTTGTAAACGTTTTAACAACGAGAGAGAGAGAGAGATATATATAACTCTAGGCACTTTCCTTGATTGAGTTTTTACTCTCGGAATTGTGTTGAGTTTGTCCATACAGATTGGGTAAGAAAAAGTTGGTGTTTTATTTTGGTACCCCGGGCGTTTTCAAGGCCGGTTGGCCCAATTTGATACGCTCGTCTCAGGTTGAGATGCTCGGCTCAACGTAAGACGCGACGGAAAAACACTTTTATTTGAGAGTTTGTCTATCCATTTTATCTGTTTTTCAGTCCCACTGTGGGGTGAAAACGGGAAAATCAACATGTTTGCCCATTCCACTGGACTTGCTCTAAGGAAACCCCACAAAATAAATCCTTCACCCTTTACCCCATATTTAAAAAAATAATTAATCCTAGATCAAAAAAATTATTTTTTATAATTTTATAATACCAAAAGTGCCCTTTGGTATATATATATATATGTGCAATGAAACTAATAATAAGCTTCAGACGGTTTCATTTTGCTTTTCAGTTTCTGTATCTGGGTTAAAGAATTCTGGTTTAGACATATTAGTGTCATCCCTGGTGTTGTTCTACAGAGAAGAGGAAAATGACTAGCTCTATCGATCTCTGCTTCAATGCATTATGATATTTATGGATTTTCACTTGATTCAGTGATTAGCTCTGCCAAACATCAAGATTACTTCGAAAGGTTAATTTTTATATTCGATTAGATCTGTTTTGCAATAAATCAGATGATCAAGTTTCTCATCTCTATATTCGATTATATTGAAATCTAGTTGTCTTTTTAAAAAAAATGAATTTTGAACAAATTGATTTACGATTCAAAAACCTAATTGGTTTAAATTCATTTTTAATTTTTGGTCCGATTTAGAGTCATAGCTTAAATCGATAATCCTTTTATGATTCTCTTCATTTGTGTTAGAGCATCGCTCAGTCAAACTCGCAAGTTTTGCTATCTAAAGTTTGTTGTGAGTGTTAGATGTACAAAACTATATCTTGAATTCTAGTCTACTAAAGTCAAGTCTCTGACTAGGATTAGAGTATAGTATTTGAGTATCAGACATCACTGAATAACTTTAGAAGATCGAACACTGAAGAACAAACGAAGACATTTGCGAGAAATTCATCAACAAAGAGGTAGGAGAAAACTTACCTATCGTATTTACTCACGGCATTTACCATTCTATTTAATGACACTATTTCATATGATTTTTCTAGGAATGGATGTTCTTGATCCTTAACAATCTTAGTTAAAAATAATTTATTATTCAAGAACTATTTTTGTTTCAAGTTGATCATTTGGAAATATCCCAAGCAATATGGCTATTGAGAACATTTCAAATCAATTATGTGAGAAGAAGAACTGTTTGGCGATAGGTAAACATACTTATATGTTTTACCAATGTCCGTACGAATTCCGCAAAATTTATAGGTTCACAAACCCTTTTTTGCAAACCATGTGCACCTGAGTTCTAGAATTAAGTACGTCCAAAAACCCAGTTTGGAAAACCCTACCATCTGACTTTCGTGAACTGGCAAGGTTTGCAAACCCTTGTGGCCTGAATTTTGCGAACTTTCAAGGCTTGCAAACCCCTGAGGCCTGACTTCTCGAACTGTCAAAGGTTTGCAAGCCCAGTTGTTGATGGTGGTTTTTAGTTCAAGGATAAAATTGTAAAACTAGTAATACTCTGTCATCCTGCAAGGGGTAAATCCATTTGAAAAGTGACGAGTGCAAAAAACCTCCTCTCTCATTGAGCAATTCAATGTACATGAAATTCACTCAGAATGGTGCGCGTAGTAGCAATCCCAAATATTCTGTGATTTCTATTTTATACCAGCATTATTAATTAATGCATGATTTGCCTAGTATTTTCCGTGCTATGTTCTCATCCAAACTCTCATCATTAACATGACATGAGTATTAAGTGTTCATTCTCAGCATAATAGCATGAATCTCCCGAAGTGTCAGTATTGAAGTCTGCATGAAAGTACTCACACAGGCTGCATCGTTCTCTGACAAAGAGATCTTTGTATTGACGCGCTTTTAGAAGCTAGCTCGATCGCACTCGTTTATTCCTCAAAGGAAAATCCAGACTGTCTATATCAGTCTCAAAAACGATCACGGACACACAATTTGGCCGCATGATCCAATAAGTGTAGCCTACTCCTAACAGAGCTAGGCAATCACCGTGGTGACCACAAGCGGGCCCACTAGTACCCTAGTCGATCGAGTCCCACTAGGTGAATTCCTAAGCACTATGAACGTCAACCCTTATGGGTGTTCGCGCAATTAAGAAACTAGCTCAAACGAGCTTAGACCGTTAAAAAAGGTCTTTAATGCATCATGACCGTCCAAATTAGCCTGCCTAGTTGGACGGCTAAGATCTTCCCTGTAATGATCAAAGAGGTTCCTACATGCACATTGGCGGACCGACTTTACCCCTTCTCAATCGACCTGCCCACGGAAAGTTCATAGAGCAGCAAATCGTTTTCCCAAATTAAGGCAAACGCGCTTGTTTCCAAAACCCTAGTTAGGGTGCGGCGGTAAGAAACTGTCGCAAGTCGATCGTGTCCGTCCAACTTGGCCAGCCTAATTGGACGGCTTAGATCGCGTTTCGGATGATCAAGGAGGTGCACATAAGATCACCGTCGGCCCAACATTGCCCCCGTTCGATCGACTTACATGTGGGAAGTAAATGAGGCAGAAAATCGCTTAATCGAACTAGGGTGAACGCGGCTTTCCTGAAACCCTAATTCTTATTTGCGGCAGTACGCTACTGTCGCAAATCGATCGTGATCACTCGTTTTCGCCAGCCAAATCGAAGGGCTTAGATCCGATTTTAGATGACCCGGAAGATGTCAACACGCTCACTGGAATCTCTTCTTCACATATGGACAACTGGCCTACTCGAATCAGCGCACGACGCTTGGATTTGATCAGTTAAAACAGGGTGCTCGTGCGGCCACCAATCCCTAAATCAGCGACAACTGATCGCTGTCTCAAAGCCATCTCGTTCATCCGTCTTCGCCGACTTGTCCGGACGGCTTAGATTGAGTATTAAGCGATCTATGGGGTGTGGCAATGATCACCGGCCACCCCCCTTCCGCAAAGAATAATCGGCCAAGTTATGCCTTGCCCGTGCGGCTCCGGACGATCGCCCAAAAACGTCCCCTCGCGCTGCTTCAACAGCAGCCATTAACTGCCGCAAATCGTCTCGACCACTCAACTTGGCCAGCTGATTTGAGCGATCCAGATCTAATTTAGATCGACCGGTAGGATTTTAGAATGGATACCATCTGCCACTCTCCTACATGGAGCGATCGACTAAGCAATGGCTCATCCCTGGAGCTACCAAACGATCGCCCAAACATGTCCGGTCACGCTCTTCTTTTAATACGATCGACTCGCGACTAACTTAGACGAGCTTTAAAATAACGATGCTTCATCGACTATTTTGAGCTTCTTAAAAGCGATGCTTTACGTGCATCGAGTGCATACGATATATTATATCGGCTTCACAAACAACTTAGTTGTTTAACCTAATAGCGTCACGTGCTATTATTTGCGGAAAGTCCCACGAATTGACCCACTTACTCGAGGCATCAAACATGTCACAAACTGGGGGATGCTCACCGGGGTATTGGTCTGGCGTTTACAGCGTGCAACGCGCCCATTACGAGAAAGTGTTAGGAAAAGACGGAGGTCAGCAGTTATGAGAGTAGTGGGTGAAAGAGTGACTGATTTTCCCTCATAGTGGATACATGACGATCACCACCACATACACAACCCCACTACTCCATTACTCAATCTCCTCCACTTCCTACGAGATCATAGGTTTGCGCTCAATGACTTGTATAAATAGGATTTCAGCCTATTTCAACAACAACACGAATAACGCAAGTGTTAACACAAGTATCCAGAAACCTTAAAGAGCTGATAGCTTCCATTCTGCAAGCCAGTTAAACATTCTGATACAAATATCCACACCTTCATAATTCAACATTCTGATATCAAATACCTTCTTCGCTTCCCTCCCTAAGATCAACCCTTCTCCTTCACTTTGTGACCGAATTGAATCTGGAACGACCATTTCTTGGTTTAGGCCAGAGTCTTATAGATTGATATCTCGAATATAAAGTACTCCCGTGCAGTGCATTGTTTAGGGTTTTAATTCGTTTGTCATCAACACACCCAAAATTACCAAAAACAGCAGAATCAGTTTTTACCCTCAAACACTAGTATAGCAGAAGTACACGAACTATTCTATATGTTCGACTTTGCTACGATTCTCATATACACTTCTAAGACAAACTTATTGACTAAATCACTTTGTGTTTGTGGATCATTGATTAAATCTTAAGTGTTATTAAACACCATTATGTGCATGTAATTTTAAAGGATACTGAGCCGCAATGAATCACCATTATGCAAGTTTTCAGAACCTTGGACCATAACGCATAATCTCCTGTGTAATTTCGAGGCGGAAGTCTCATATTCTTACATGAAATCTTAGTAAGAAATTCATCTAAAATGAGAAATTGTTTTCTTGGATCTCAAGAATTCAAAGCATCCTAGAGCCTTGAGACTCTATAAATAGAGAGACTCTTCCAACAAGATTTATTAATCCTTGGAACTTTTTTGTCCTAGTCGCTAAGCTAGAGTCATCCTCTATAACCTAGGTTCATCATAAAACTATAATCTAGGTAGTTTGAAGACTTCACTTAGGAATTCGTGAAGCCCAGTCAGATTATCTTTTACCTGATAGTTCGTGTATCTGAATCTTGCTCTTATTGATCTTTGAGGTTTTAGTAATCTCAGCTCGGGAATGACATAGATAGAAATCATAAAGTTCTCTTCATATCATACTTTGTGACTCCTCAAGATAAATATCTTTAAAAAAAAATTGATTTATTTGAATTATTCTTGAGAGGTGGTTGGTAATCCAAGTTTCTCAAATCTAATGTGTTCAGGATTCGAGTGGTTTGTTACATTTTGTCTACTGCAAACATATTTCCAAAATTAGATTATAAAATTAAAAGGAAAATTATAAAATCTTGTCTATTAGAGGCAGATAGGTATCAGAAGTCTTCACTGAGTTTGGAAAAAACTTTTAGGTTGTAAAGAATGTCAACTAAGGGAATCCAGTGCGTAGAATTTTGTGAGGTTTTAGAGGCACAAGGAATACGACGACTATAACTGAATTGAACGGAAGTTTAATTTGGTCTCAACTATATTTCAGTTCGAAGTATGATAGTAGACGAGTGTCTATGGATGTCTAATATAGCGTGTTGTTCAAAATTGAACCAGATCTCGTGGTTTTTCTACAGGTGCAGTTTTCCTCGTTAACAAAACTTATGGTGTCTTGTATTTTTCTTTTTCCGCCTTATATTTTTTTATCTTTATAATAAGAATAACACAAGTAGTACATGATCAATATAGATAGTTTAAGTCCTTATAAATTGAGATAAAAAGTAAGAGTTGGTTCTTGTTAAATTCGCATCTTGAGAGATATATTGCAAGTTTCATATTTGTTAGAATTTGGATCTTCTTAATTCAGATATGACTAGATAGATCTTGGATATTGATTTTTGAGATTGTCCAACAATTCTTCTATAAAATCAGGTTTACGAACTTTTTGTCTAAAGTTACTGACTGTGAAAGAGAATGAGAAACTCATTTTCTTCAAGGGTATTTGCTTTGACCTACTTGTGAATATACTAAATTTTGTCCATACAGGTTGTCGAATGAAAAAGTTGGTGGTGTACTTGGTACCCTCTCCTTTTCAATTGTGATATCAGAGCAAGCAAACACCTTTAGACCTAAGTGTAAGAGAATTGCTTGGTTGAACCCACAAGTTTTGTTATCTGAAGCTTGTTTTCAATGTTAGGTGATCAAAAACTATATATTGATTTCTAGTATACTAAATCAATTCTTGGACTAGGTTAGAATTGCATTTGAGTATCATAGATCACCCTTGAAGACTGAAGATCAACGAAGACATTTGGAGAACTTCTATATGAAGTATGTGCAGACTGAACCATTCTATTTTAATCACTATACCATCACTCTATCTATTGAGACTATGTCGTATGACTTATAGTAGAATTACAAAAAAAAAAAAAAAAGTTTCGAGTCAATCATGTCTTGTGAAAAATCTTGAAATATGATTTAGCAATTAGATTTTCAAAGGTTATTACCAATTGAGTTATTTGTATACGACTATATTGATCTTGGATAATTATTTTTGCGATCTCCCAAGTACTCTGCCTAACAATCAGGTTCACGGACCTTATGTCTATATACATACTGATTGATTAGAGGTTGAGATGTTAACTCTATATACATATTGCCAGGGATCATTCAGTTGGTCTACTTTCTATTGTATTAAGATTTGTCTATAAAGGTTGCTGAATGAAAAGGTTGGGTATTTGGTATCCCCTGCGTTTTCACTAATAAGTCTGTATTTGTGGCGATCTGAATCTACAGAAAGAGTTCAATCTCTATTAGCGTACCACCATCCTCTGATGACATAAATTACTTATAGTGGAAAACAACAATATGTTCCTTATTGCAAGCTCGTGACTTCCAAACTTGTCTACCAATATCCGAGAGATATGATCCGCCAGAAATCTATGAAAATAATAGAACTGTTGCTAAAGACATAGCTGAATACATCAAAATTCAAATCAGTGTTTCCAAGTATAACTCTGATGGATTGAATGATATTATCCATGCCATAAGCCAATATCTTCATCATATGTCTACGCGTACTACGTCTAAGGATGCTTGGAATATATTTTAGACCGTCTTCGAAAGAAATACCTCAGAAAAGGATGCAAGGCTTTAAAACCTAGCTTCTGAGTAGGAAGACCTTCGTATGGCTGACAAAGATACATTTAAAGAATTTAATAAAAAGATGTCCGGAATAGTGAATGCCTCTCATCCATTATGTATGACTATTTTCGAAAAAGGATATTGTGATGAAAATTATGAGATCTTTGCCAGATCGATATGAGTCTAAGAAACATGTCATCCCCAGAGGAAACGATCTTGGAACACTTTTCAAAAGCAAGCTCGTTGGGAATTTAAATATATTTGATCATGAACAACACCCGACTAAAGAAAAAATTTCTGCTCTAAAGGATGCTACCGAACCTAGAACTACCTCCCCCAAAGGTGGGATCTTCATGGGATGATGAATGTTGTGACAATCATGAAGAAATAGACACTGCTACCATGTCTATGATCACATACTAGTTCATGGAACTCCTCAAAAAATAGAGAGAATATGGAAGAACCAAAGAAAGGACTATTACATATCTCAATTTCAGGAAGATAAAGACTCTTCTCAAGATATGAATCTCTTTAAGTGCTTCAAATTCCGTGATTTTGGAAATGTGCAAAAAAGAATGCCATAATAAGGAGTTTTATAAAGGAAATAGTGCTCTTATCATCCTTTGATAGTATTCCTGATGAGCATGTCCTGAAGACTATACAGAAAATTCATCTCTCGCAGCATAAATATTTATAGATCCTAATTTCGATTCACGTGATGAATCATACAAGGAGATTCTTGAACTTTTGAGCAAAATAACGAAGTTCCCCGAAAAAATCTTCAACTAATGAAAAACTTGGAAAAAACTGAAACTTCTCTTCATGTGAAAAATCTAGAATTTGACAAACTCAATGAGAATTTCACTAAAACCGTATCTTTAAAGAAGAAAATTTTGATACCCTATAAAACGATCTAAAATTAAGGCTCTCCGGAAGTTCTAATAAGATATTGGCCATGATTTTTGGTCAAAAGTCATTTTAAAATACCAGTAGTATTGGGTTTAATGGGTAACACCTCTTAGATCAAAAATAATATCTTTATCCTTTCAGGAACCAGTATGGGCGATGAGAAAAATCTTGGTGCTAGTGAAGAAGACGTACCTTAAGGAGAAAGCCTCCCTGAAAACAGTTCCTTATGAGGACGTAATATACATGTTCAAGAGAAGTGTCGGAGAGTTAAAAGGAATATAAAATTGTTGTAAAATGACATGCAGAGGATGAATCTAAACTTAAATAACTTCACTTGTGGAGCGTCTGATGAGCCACATTATGATAAGAGAAAAATGAACAACATGAAAGGTAAGAAAAAACTTTATCATCATAAAAATACAAACAACCTTGTTGTGCCATCCAACGACACTAGTGGTGAGTCTCAAACTCAACTTATCACTACTTAAGTATAGTAATGTGTGCAACCTCAAACAGTGACTTGAGAATATGAGGTTTGTAACACCTCAAAACCCAGAATCCGTAATGCTACATTTAATATCAAGCCCAACTTACACACCTGTCCTAAGCCCAAACGACCATTTGTTTTGTCTAATTTTTATTTATGATAAATTTTGAAAAGGTCAATCAAACGACCATTTAATATCAAGATACGGGGAGCCGCAAGACTAAGAGTTCCGGTAAAGTGAACAACTGAACCTTCCCCCAAATGAAGAGTCGCACGTTTTTTAAAACAATCAAAAACAACACGATGAGCAGATAACCAATCCATACCCAGGATTACATCATAACCAAACATATTCATCACAGAAAGGTCAATCAACAACTCATGCTTAGTTATACGTACTACACACATTCGTGCCATGCAGTCAACATGTGCACTACCTCTTACAGCACTAGCTACGCCAAGACACTCATTGTTTGGGAAGATTTGGAGATCCAAGAGGATGTTACATATGCGGAGCGACCGGTTCGAATTTTGGACTTTAAGGAGCATGTACTCCGCACTAAGACCATCCATATGGTTAAGGTGCAGTGGAAGCGTCGCCAGGTCGAGAAAGCGACGTGGGAATTAGAGTCCGAGATGCGGACCAAATACCCCCACACTTTTCTAATGTAACTTCTAAATTTCGTGAAGAAATCTCTTTTAAAAGGGATAGGGTTGTAAGGCTCGTCCCAATTTCAAGGGTATTGATGTCATTTTACTAGTAGGGGTAGATTGGTCATTTTATGTTTAAAAGAATATTTTAGTAATTTGAATGCTTTATATATTAATTTACGGGAATGGAAATAGAAGCAGAAGTGGGCGGACACAAAGCAAAAGGAATAAAGATAGGATTTTTTTATTTTATTTAATATTGTTTTTATACGGGCTCTTGATTAGTGTTTTAGAGCACTTCCTATGGATTCAACAAAACAAGGATTTGTTGATTTTGATCCCATCATCAACTCAACAAACATGAAAAATGGATGTATAAACCAACAAATTTGTTAGTTTGTTGAGTGACATGGAACATGTAGTGCGTGCTTGATGGAAGGCCGGGCGATGATGGAAAAAACGTCGGCGTTGGAAGTAGGGCTGTCAATGGGTCCGGATCATCTCGGGTATCACTATACACGGACCCTACTTATAAAAGACGGCTCCGGTTCCTAACAGTTCCGAGTCCGGTTCCTAAATTTGTGGATCCAGAACGGGTAACGGGACCCGTTTAAAAACCCGAGTATCCGTCGGTTCCGGATTTTGGGTATTAAGAAAACTATGAAAAAAATCGAAAAAACTTAATTTCCTATTCTTTTTAGCTTGAATCTAAATTGTTTTTTAAAAAAATTATTATTATTTCTTAATTAATGTACTAAATAAAGATTAAATGTAAGAAAAAAATGAAAAATAAAAAAAAAATCAAAGCCAAAACTAGTAAAATGCTTATAATTTTGCTAAAAAGATGAATAAAATGATGAATAACCGGGTACCCGATACCTGTGGGTACCCGACGGGTATTACCTGTTTGGACCCGTTAAGATTCGGATCCAATCAGATAATTACCCCTCGGGTCTTAAGTTGTTAATGGGTCCAACTTTAGGACCCGGAACCAGACCCGAATCTAGCGGGCCCGGTTCCGATTCTGGGTAATGAGTACCCATTGACAACCCTAGTTGGAAGTTTGCTCGCCCCTTACATATTATCTCTCCAAATCATGGTTATTATAATTAGGGTTTATTTTTTATTATTTATTTTATTAGTTAAATAATTAGTGGGGCCTAGCTCTTATTAGTTTATATTTATAAAATCATTAATGGACCCAAAAATACCAGATTTGTTGAATTTATCTTGGTTTCCTATAGTGCAAAAACGTGTTTGTTCATTCACGTGACTCAACAAAAAAAAATATTTGTTCATTACCATAAGAATTGCCCTTGGTCGGTTATATACTGTTGACTTTATAAAAGTTTTGGTAAAGGGAGTTATGGGGAGGAACGGGGACAATGCATTCAAGTTTTGGGATGACGTTGATCGATTTTATGACACGTGAATTTCTTATGGAACTTAGCCAAACAATTGTGTGATTTAATTTTGGATAAGATTCCCATAAACTTCAAGATATTTCTGTTTCCTTTTGAAAATGGTAAACCAGGGCTGATTTAGAGTTGTGAGTGATTTTATGATATAATTTGTAAAATGGACTATTATCGTTTTATTTTTTTGCAGTACTGGTCAACTACGTGTTTGATTGTGGTCAAAAAGTCTTTAAGATAAATTAAAAATTATAGAAAATTTATAAATGAACGTATACTAAGTTAGGATTTATAATGTATAATCATAATAATTTTTGGATTTGAAATGTGTCCAGTAAAATTCTTGGAGTGAACTGATGTTTGTTTCTGTTTTAAGTTTGTTCCTTGAAAACGTGACTCTTTTGGATTGAATCTGGAACTTTTAAAGGTGAAATTAATTTTTTTTTTACTAAACTAGAGTTTTCTAGGATTCATTGGATTAAAAATCATGTCAAAGTAACGGTTAGATCTTCCTAAAATAGTTTTTATGTATCCACAGTGACCGAATTTCAAAATTTATTATAAATAAAGATTAGACAAACAAATGGTCGTTTGGGCTTGGGACAAGTGTATATGTTGGGATTGATATTAAATGTAGCATTCCGTATTCTGGGTTTGGATTTGGGTTGGGCCCAAATTTTTGGGTGTTACAAGGTTTGCACAAAAATATCATGAAACCTATGTTTTCAAATGGCAAGGTGTTGCTCAAGTGTGTTTGTACAATCTTTTATGCTTTAAATAAGTTCTTCTATTTGTTTTATGTAATCTAATTGTATATGGACCATATTCTTCTTAAAAAGGGGAGACTAGAAAAGGTTTATCTTTATTTCATGAGTCTTGGTCCAATGAAACTACCTTTATACTAATTACGTAACCGGCTATGTGTAAGTCGTCGTCTTCTTCGTACCTCAAAGTTAGTCAATTGTGACTAGGTGCTTCCAAACCATAAATAATGAGTCTAAAATGTAATGAATCGATATGGGTGTTAACCTATTTTGTGTTAAGTAAGAGACGAGAACAAGATCCATGGGAACTTATATCTAACAAGCTAAAATAAATTTTATGCTCTTAGATTTCTAACTCATAAACTTAATACTTAAATATGTTGTCTTTTAAGTGAGAATACTCCTCTCCATGGATAGAAATCTAAATTAGTACAACTGGATAGTCATAAAAGAGTGTCAAAAGTTTTAAACGTGTTAAAAGGTTCATGAACAGACTGGCTCACACCTTCCCGTGTTGTACTGGATCACGAACTCCTGTATGGAATGTTTAAGAGGACCAGTTTCCTTCTTTTCATACCTTTCTTGACGATTCTCTTTTGTATATGTTGTTGTTAGAGCATAGCTCGGTTGAACCCACCAAGCGTTGGTATGTCAAGTTTGGTTGTCATATTTTAGTGAGTCAAAACTCATATAAGAGTCGCTTGATTATATACTAGAGACAACTTCATTTAGGTTAGACTAGAAAGTATAGGAATGTTGAGACATACAAGTATTACTCGATGACCTGAAGAACGTGAAGAAGTAACGAGTTACAACGACGACATAGTCCTTCCTCTTGAGGTTAGTTATATTGACTTGAACTGTTTCATTCCTAACGTATCTTTCAAGTCGTGCTATATTGAAAACATAACTGCAAAGCTGTGTATGGATATATTAATCTAGTAGTGAGACATGATCATATGATCATAGTATTAGAGAATTAGACTACGAAGTATAATGCTTAGCTTTTGAACTTCGTAGACATGACATCGATATAATCTTATAAATGTTGTTATGATTATGTGTATGGGTAAAGGTGAAGATTTCATTCTAGGAAACAATATTTTAAATTTGTTTAAAGAAAGTACATTCATGAACTTTTTTATGAATCGAAAGCGAAATCGCTAGGCTTATTGGTATGGTTATTCATTGCAAATATTTGGATTACCAATATGTGTGAGATGGTAGAACCGATTGTAACTTTGTTATGTATCTTGGTACAACTAATCACAATGCGTGACTTATGATTTGGTATGGCTAGTTTTGATTAATTAGTATAACCGATCCTAAGTAATCACCTGAGATGGTATGATCGATATTTTAATTGGTGTGACTGATCCCAGTAGTTGTGTGACCGATCACAGAAAAGTTGTGTAATCGATCCTTGTAATTGGTATAACCGGTCTTAGTAATTGGTGTAACTGATCCTAGTGTCTGGTGTGACCGATCACAAGCAATACCATGTGTATATGCTAAACGGTCCTGGAAATTGATGTAACCGATCCTGGTAACAGAAGTAACCGGTCCTAGTAACTTGTGTGACCGATCACAAGTGTTCCATATTATGGTATAACTGATCCCAGTGATTGGTAGAACCGATTGAACCCATGGATGTGATTTGATGTTTGATCAATCACACAGTTGTCTTGGAATACATATGAACCAATTCTAAACTTGTTTGGATGTGTGGTATAATCGATTCCAAGATTGTAAAAATGAAATATGATTTACAAAGAAGAGATGTCAACATTATTTGAATACGTACATTAACTCTTATCTTTTATTGTTCAAAGATATTCCTTTGTACTCAAGGAAATCTTGTTCCGAAATAAATTAAGAATCTTTTAACTAAGGTTATTAGTTTTATATGCTTTAATTACCAGCAATTAAATGCATATCTCTAGAGAATGAAAATTAGTAATGTGCATTTACTAATTGGAGATTTTCTATTGAGAGATTTCGGGAAATATTGGACAAAGCATTTACTGGGATTATGAAAACCGAATGGGCATTTATTGCATATCTTGAGAATACTTTCGGTTTTGGAAATTCCTTGGTGTCCAAACATCCTTGGTCTATAAATACCTAAGTTTGCATTTCTATCAAACTATCTTAAGAGCTAGGAAAACTTTATCTTTTTGTTGTTTCTGGTGGAGCCTTCTAATTAGAGAGGAAAGTGCCCTAATTAGGCGAAATCTCTTACGACCGCTCGTGTAAAGACTTCTGTGGGATCAAGAAGCTCTACTGTTGGTGGGAAACTAGATAATTGCAGTGTTATTAGTTTTCGATTGATTTGATTGACTAACGGTTGTTGAAACTTTGACTGCACCTAGTTTGTTTATTCTTGAGAATCTTCTCTTCTGATATAAGATTCACTCAAACTAGATCAAAGTATCGACAGGATCTTTAAAAATGTTTGTAGATATAAAGACATCTTGTGATATTCCATTGTTAACAGACTCCGTTATGTGTGTGATTTATCACAAGAGATTCAAGTGGTGTTGTGCAGGTTTTAATTGAATATTAAAGAATATTTGAAGACAAAGAAGATTTCTTATTGGTTTCTCATATCTTTGTGTTGCACAAACATTGATCGGCTGGGATCCAACTAGAATTGTATTTATTCGATTGATTAGTTGCGTGATATCGGTAATACATAATAGTTTTTTTGAGATCTATTTTGATTGTTACAAATCCGAATATTATTACTTAGGTAATAGAGATTGGATTGATCTAACCAGCGAAAGGAGTTTATTAGATTAAACGGAAGAGCCTTTGCATATGACTTGAGATATCTTATCTTAAAGAATAAATAGAGTTGTTACCAAATAATTTTTTTGTTCCTTTACTGTTTGGAATACGATCCAAAGGAATTGTTCCAGTGCGTGCACTCATCGATGTCGGAAGCGCAGGGATACTGAGGAAACTAAGTGAACTAGGGTTAGTTGCTTGGTCTCAACTGTACGAAGTTGGTTTAGATTTTGTATAGCGGCTTAATTCTGAGAGTATTCAATTATGGACTAGGTCCCGGGGTTTTACTACATTTGCGGTTTCCTCGTTAACAAAATCTTGTTGTGCCTTTTACTTTTATATTTCCGCAATTATATTTGTTTATTATAATTAGAATAAATTACACAAATGTTAACACCGCTTTACTTGATAGCGATCCTATAGAGTTTGGTTAAGTCTAAACCTATTATCAAGTAATCACACTTTGGTATCCGTATTATCTCGATCTCGTATCCATAGACAATCACACAAATTGTGAATACCAATTTGTAGTATTATCTCGACTTTGTCCATAGACAATCACTTTCGGTAAGAGGACTTACATGTGGATACATTAAAGATTGTGGTGTATTTAGGGTACCCTAGTATTTTCAGTTGCTTTAACTACTTGAAAAAGAGGCATATATTTATAGATCCAATAAATTAAGGTGTTACAAATAAGTATGTTGTGTAAGATGTCGATGTTTTTCTTTACGAAGGAATCAAGTCATCAAGAAACAAGAAGGAGAAACCATCAAGATATGAAGAAGAATCCTTATCTTTCTGTCAATATAAATTTGTCACAACGACAATGACTTTAGATCTACCGTGGAAGACTTCTTGAACTATAGGATTGCTCTGAAGTTCCAGATTGATCACAACCCTTATGAGGTAACTTACAATGAACATAGGTATAACCAACGGAATAATGAGTTATATGATCTTAAAGCACAATTTAGTGACTTGGCTGACATCTGTGAATATGCTGAAGAATTGAATGATCCAATGAGAATGAATTCTCCGCTTAAGGTCTTAGAAGTGATTTGATGTGTTTCTAGTTAACTCCTTGTAGGAATTTATTCTTATTGTTTTATGGAGGAACAATAGCTTTCGAAGTAGCATATTTATGTGTTCTATATTAGCTACTTCAAATATTATCATCTTGTAATTATTAAAGTTTATTTAGTTAAGTTTTACTTTGGAGATGATAGCAATATCTAATCTTTATCGAATATTATGTGAATTGGTTATCATATTTTGAGATTTGTTATTCGTTGTCATATTTCTGATAATTAGAATGGATATCTCATATGTTCGCATAGGTTAAGATCTTAACTCTTTTTGTCCATCATCGGCTAAAGAGAATTAAACTATTTTGAGAACTATAATATTGATCTTCCCACATAATACTTTGTGAATATATTGCAGGAATTCCATAAGATGGTCTTAGTTTTCCTTTTTCCTTTCTGAATACATAACTGCTAGGGAATAAGATCGAGAACTTTAATCTCTACGTCCGTACATGGATAGGGAAGATATAATTCTTATGTTGACTCATATCGCCAAAACTATATTTTTTGTTCATAACCGGCCTAGACAATAATTTTTGTCAATGTTATTTTTCTCATGAAATTAATGTCTCTTAGTGCCTCTAACATCAAGATCATTGTTTTTAACTTCTTTGTTCACAACTGGCGAGAAGAGAGAAAAATACTTGGGAAACAAATTTACTTGTAAATTTGTAAATGTGCAAGAAATCCTTCTCTTGTAGTTAGAGAAATATCGCTCATTTTTTTCTCTTGAGAATGACATCAAATGGGAGGGTGGGAGTTCTATCTTGTGCTTAGTTGTTATATCTTTGTGGGGAGTGCGACTTTTGAATTATAAGAGATGATTATACCTTTATCTCTCCTTAATGAAGATGTTAAGTTTACTAAGTGAATTCATCATAAAATGTTGATATGCTATATTTAGTCTCGATAAATATTTTGTGTAGTTCATTAAGATCCTTTTATTTCACCTTTGAAATTTTGTTGAAAAAAAGAGGGATAATTATTTATTAGTATTCTAGTCTAATATATGGCTTCTCGGAGCGTAATGTAAAGAGTAGTGAATTGCAAGCTGTAGGTTTTACCTATTATGCAAAAAAGGCAAGTAAGGACTAAGGGGAGAACATATCACCGTAGTATCACTTTAAATTATTGGTACAATGACTTTGAGGTAAGTAAAAATACTACACACCGACGTAAGAACCATTGAGTAGATTGACTTCGCCATTCTAGAAAATCTCTAAACGAGTATTCTCATAAGTTTTTATCACTACGGATCTTCAACAACAATTATGCTGAAACAATCATATGTAGAACCATTGAAAAACTTGAAGTACGAAGAATTCAAGCAGATATTCAAGATTCAAGAAATCAATCATGATGGATATTGAGCTGAAAGGTTTATTTTATTGAATCCATATGTATCTATAGTTCTGTCACTAAAATTGACAAACGGGAGATTGTTATAGCATTGCTCGGTCGAACTCGCAAGTTTCGCCATCTCAAGCTTGTTGTCAGTGTTAACTGTACAAAATGTATCCTGATTTCTAGTCTACTAAAGTTAAATCTCGAACTAGGATTAAAGTATGGTAGTTGAATACCAGACATCTCTGGATAACCCTCGAAGATTAAAGAACAAACAAAGACATTTGCGAGAACTTCATCAACAAAGAGATATATGAAAATTGACCTATCCTATTTACTCAAGGCATTTAGCATTCAATCTTATGAGACTATTTCATATGATTTTAGTTGATTAAATATTGCAAAGAAGAAATTTTGAGTTCAATTTCAAGATATTTCCTTGGTTAAATTCTCGAAACATTGTTGAATCAATAGATACTCTAGACAATCTTAGTTAAAAACAATTTATTGTTAAAGAACTATTTTTGTTACAAGTTGATCATTTGGAAATTGCCCAAGTAAAAGTGCATATAGCTATTGGGGATGTTTCAAATCAATTATGTGAAGAAAAAAATTCTTGGCGATAGGTAAATATGTTTATATGCTTTACCAAAGTCAGTTTGAATTCCGTAGACTGCATAGGATCGCAAACCCGTTTTGAAAAACATGTACATATGAGTTTGGGAATTAGGTAGGTTCGCAAACCCGGTTTGCAAACTCTTGTAATATGAGTTTCACGAACTTTCAAGGTGTCCAAACCCCATTTGCGAACCCTTGGGTCCTCAGTTCTCGAACTGTTAAAGGTTTGCAAACCTGTCCGGTTCCAGTATAACACAAAAACTATTATATATGTTCGAATTTGCTACGATTTTCTCATAGATACTTCTAAGACAAAATTTATTCACTAAATCATTTTGTGTTTGTGGATTAATTAAGTCTTGATGGTTATTGAATGCCATTGGGTGCATGTAAGTTTAAAGGATACCAAGTCGCAATTAACCATCATTGTGTACGGTTCTAGATACCTGGATCATAATGCATATTCTTTTGTATAATTTCGAGGCGGAATTCTCACATGCTTACATGAATTCTTAGTAAGAAATTCATCTAAAATGAGAAAGTGTTTACTTGGATCTCAAGTTATCTTAGCTTGAACTCAAAGATACCTAGAGACTTGAACCTCTATAAATAAAGAGACTCTTGCAACATGATTTCTTAATCCTGACACCCTTTTGTCCTGGTTGCTAAGCCAGATTCGTCCTCTATAACCTAGGTTGTTCATAAAACTGTATTCTAGGTCACGACTTTGAGGACTTCACTTAGGTATTCGTGAATCCCAATTATACTATATTTTACTTGATAGTTCGTGTATCCTGATCTTGGTCTTATTGATCTTTGAGGTTTTAGTAGTCTCGGATCAAGAACGACAAAGATAGAAATCATAAAATTCTCTTCGTCTCAAGCTTTTTGATTCCTCAAGATAGATATCTAAACTTTTCTTTGATTTATTTGGATTATTCTTGAGAGGTGGTTGGTAATCCAGGCTTCACATCTAACTGAGTGTAGGTGTTAAGGATTCGTGAGGTTTTCTATACTTTGTCTACTGCAAACAGATTTCCAAGTCTATACTACAGTTAAATTACTTGGAGGTTGAATACGGTCTCAACTACATTTCATCCCGAAAGTAAGCTTGCACCGGTTTAATACAATACGGTGTTCAAAGCTGGACGAGGTCCTGGTGTTTTCTGCAGGTGCATTTATTTTCGTTAACAAAACTTATGGTGTTTTGTGTTTTTCCTTTTCTGAATCATATTGTTTTTTCTTATAATAGGAATATCACAAGTAGTATATAATAAATCTCGATAGTTTAAGTCCTTATTAATTGAGATCAAAAACAAGAGTTGTTCTTTTGAATTCGCATCTTGAAAGATAGATTGCAAGTTGCATACTTGTTAGAATTCATATCCTCTTAATTCAGATACGACTAGATTGATTTTGAATATTAATTTTTGAAATCTTCCAAGAATTTTCTACACAATCAGGGTTCACAGACTTTTAGTCTAAACTTATTGATTGCGGAAGAGAAAGAGAAAAAATCTATCTATATAATCTTCTTCAAGGGTCTCTGCTTTAGCCTACTTGTGATTGTATCAAGTTTTGTCCATACAGGTTTCCGAACAGATTAGTTAGATTTTTTTTGTTTTTAGTATGAGAATAAAATAAATCTCATATTAGGATGTGAAAAGGTGCAGTCAATTATTAGTTGTTTTCAAAGTCTTAGTTTTGTACTGTTCTAATTGGATTTCTTTCTCATCCATTATTTAAAACGTTGTTAGATAAAACTCAATCTTAATTTGAATATGAACTATAAATGTACTAGTTATTCCATGTAGTATATCTACTTTTGAAGAATTTGTTAGTGTTATTGAATGTTTGTCCCAGACAGTTTAATATTGCAAGGTTAGTTGATTACGTTTTCTTGAAACAATTTGTGTTTTTCAATATTGTTATGTGGTGAATACATTCATGAGTTATTTACCATATAACGATGATATGGTGATTTTTATTTATTAATTGAAGAGATATACCATCAATAGGAGTTAGATATGTTGATAGACTATCTAATGCATGGGGTTCAAAGTACTTTGTCTGTTTTATAGTGATATTACTTAACTTTTTGATGGTATGTTGCAACAAGTTGTTGAGAATGTTCTTATTAGTTAGATAATCCTTGCAATATGTATGATAAATAGTGGACCACTGTCACATGCTCCACTGGTTAATTAGCATCGTTGTTTCCAAGGTCCTTTAACTAGAGCTAGTTACACATGCGTTTTGTATATGTACCATGAGATTACACATGTATTTTGCATGTGTATCAACAAATTTTGGTAGTGATCGTGCTATTAGAATAGGTGGTTGTCTGTTAGTACAAGTTGTAAAGATTCAGGTGCTTAAGTCCTTTCCCCATTTCCATGTTAATTTCAGTTTTATTATTATTTTAGTGTTATCTTTTTGCATTCTTGTTCATTTAAAAAAAACGAAACTATAAGAAAAATGCATTTAAATTTCATAGTTAGTTTGTTATTTCATTAGTTAAAGACATGGAAAATAAAAAAATACACAAAGAAGTTTAAAGTAACAAGGATTCGAAGAGGGTACAAATCGTCCAAGTTCTACAAAGTTCAAAAGTTTATCATCAATAGTCGAAGACGAAGACAAAGAAGTTTTTCTTCGTTGTGAGAGTGGTGCTGATTGTAGATGGGGTGAGAAGGTAAGTAAGCATTCCCACCCACGCACAATGACTGATATCCTTTCTTAGAGATTTCCAGAAATATTAAAAAAAAAATCAAAAGTAAAATTATTAAAAACAAGTTTTAGCATCACCATGTCATCTGTGTGTAAGAATGCTTTATTAATTCCTGCCGACACACACTGTGAGACCCATTTTTTATCGTTTTACGAGTACAATATCATAGAACCCTATTGATGAGGCAGAAGTCGAGGCCAAATGCTTATTGGTAGTTGTTGAGGATGCATTCTTTCATATGGCATTGGTTAAACCCGTTACACTCTCATCTCTAAGTGTACGCATTAAGTTATTATTTACTTCTAACTTCTTATTATTTGCGTGCAGAAACTTTATGTATTCGTAGCTCTTGGATGCTTATGAATTTGAAATATTAAAATTGACCATTCAATTAGAATAACCATTGAATCAAATTAACTACTCAATGTGTATGTGCATTGAGATATGCATATTGGAGCAGCGTTCAACAAAAATGGGTTGAATATGTTCAACACGCTAAGGATTTGGAATCAACATTCAAAAGTGATTTTGCTTTTCCATTTTAACAATTCCTATAAAGATCTTCATACCAAATCAGGATCGGTTTCACACACCATTCTTATATCGGGTATGTGTCACGTACATGTACAGCGGCTCCGGACCTATAACAGTTATGCCAGTACGTGAGCTGGTATGTGTAGTGTCATGTATCCAGATTTACAGTAGTTTTATATCTCTCTAATAATCATTTTGAAACATTCATGAATAACATCAATGACATGTATTACTATTCCAGTCTATTTTCAAATCATTAACTTGAATCATGATTTAGGTCATAAACAATAAATTGTTCTTAACCAAATTCATCAGGTCATGAAAAAATGTTCTTAAGCTTAGACATTCATATTTCGAGAATAATTAACAAGATAAATTTTACTCGAAATTTTTATTGTGCTTGTAAAAGTCCACTTAGTCATGCGACTTAGTCTCATAGATAGAAAAGTGAAAACTTGAATAATAGGTTGGTTCAGTCTTCACTTACCTTTTGTCGATGAAGTTATCCAAATGTCTTCTATTGATCTACATCTTCAAAAGACAGAATGCAGTGATGTATGGTACTCAACTACACTCTTCTATCCTAATCCGCGACTTGACTAAATGCATACTAGAAATCAAGATATAGTTTTTATCAACTAAATTTAACAACATGCTTCATATAGCAACACTTGTGAGTTCGACCGAGCAATGCTTGGTTCATGTATGGTATCAAGAACAAGCAAGTCCTCTGGGTACTTGGATGTAAAGTAATCCAAAAAAACCTTAGAAGCACACAATTTTAACCCTAAATTAGGTAACTTTTGGAAGCCTAGGGGTCTAGAAACAACCTCTAAATCGTGTGAATGATCTTATGAGATAGATTTATCTATGGAATTAGGAAAATCATCTACACAATCATCCACAGAGTCATATATATGTTCAGTCTGGAACAAACAGTCACTACAAAACTGATCAGCATCATCATAAAATCTTTGGCATTCTATCTTTCTAAATATTTGTTCCAAATTAGGCGGTGTGTGTTTGTAATACTTCTCATACATCATTTTAGGTGATTTCTGACTTACCATATTCAAAAAATCAACTTCATAATACAAGGGTTGATAATCATATGAATAACCACCCATATCAGAATGATGTGGATTCCAAGTTCCATGCTTGAGACAATTAGAAGCAAAAATTTCCTTATACCGTGGCCCATACATATATTCCCCAATCGTCATCTTAGATGACGTCTTCCTAGAAAGAGTCGTCATCTTGCAAAAAGGAATTATTAAAGCTACAAATTCTTTTATTTATTTGTTAGTTATGTGAAAATGATCCTGCAAGACCTAACGACTACTCGAGTTTCTCATGTCAGTGCAAAACTTTTCATGAACGCTTTACAAGAAAATGACATTTGGTTATTGTGTTACAGCAAGCTGAGATTGTAATACAAACCATGGGTTGTATCACAATTTTTTTGTGGAGTATACTTAGGACTACAAACTATAGGTTGAGCTATTTTTCAAGAAATTAGAAAAAATTGGATCAAAATTGGAAGAGATTATTATGAGATTTGAGGTGTGGAGAAGATGTAATTTAAAACGGGTGAAATTGTAAGTATGTATAAGGAACTCAAAGAAAGTTGTTGGACTCAACTAGTATCACGCGACATAGGATCATCTATACGATAAAATATTAGATGTGCGACTAATATTTTGCCACAATGTAGAAACCCTGAAATATGAGGATTTCACCATCCGGTTTGAAACTTGCCCGCTCCATAAAGGAAGCAAAATTGACAAATTATTGATTTGCCAGTCCTATAAAAATTATCTTACTATTTTTCAATGCGAGAGAAATAAATTTCTACTACAATAGGACAATAAAAATTATTTTTCAATGCAATAAAAAAATTATGTATTAGTTATCATCATAAACTTCCACTATAATACATTGTTCATTACATCGGGTATCCATATATTACCAGGTCCTCACATAAACATATACAATGCGGCGGTATCGGTGATACTTACTGAAACTAACCGATAAGTACCGACACATAAAGTTTCTATCTAATTAAAGTATTGTTGTACTCCAACGTATAGATTTACACATATTAGGTGTTCAAATACGTTTTCAAGTGGAACAAATAAAGATGTTAAATACAATAAAACTTTTTCAATATAATACTTGATGATATAATATTGTAGTTAAAATAATAAAAGAATTTAGTTTCGACTAGGGCCTTTAGTGCTAAAATAATAAAATCGATAATATTATAATATAATATAATATGTTAGAGCACTGCTCGGTTGAACTCGCATGCGTTGCTATCTCAAGCATGTTTTTCAATGTTAGTGATCAAAACTATAAGACTTGATTTCTAGCCTATTTATAGATGTCTCCAACTAGGACATAGTTTGTGTAGTTGATCTTAGACTTCACGACGCTTATCACTTGAAGACGAAGAACTACTAAGGAGAGATTGTGGAACTTCATCGACAAAAGGTATGTGGAGACTTAAACTCATCTATCACTTGGAAATTCTATTTATACTCTATCTCCTATATTGAGACATAAGTCGTGTTACAATATAGTTTTCTCTATACACATTTGAGATTTCGAGTTGAGTATATCTCGCTTACATATTTCTCGAAATATGTGTTGGTAAGCTTTCGCTTCGACCAAGTTCATCTTATATCATGAGAAAATTACCGAGTAACATCTTATATGGTTTGTGTGATACAATCATTTGGTGTAAGACTTGGAATGTTTCGATAATGATTATTTCAATATCTTGGAAATTGCTTTGATGCTAATAGTGTGTGAAAACGGTTATTGTCATTATAGAAGAATGTTTCAATAATTGAAATAAAGAGTTTAGAATCCTGTAACCGTTATTGGATATAAGCATAGTGTGTTCACACATTAGTGTAAAAGTCCAAAACCGGGAGCCTAAAGTATGCATACTTGTGTGTATACAAAAGGGTTTTAGGAGACTGTATAAGTATGCGTACAGTTCATGTCCGTGAATTTATGCTGAGTTTGAAAACCAAAACCAAACTCATCTGGTTACCTAAAGTACGCGTACCCGTATGCATACTGGCAGAAAGTTCACGTACGTGAATTTCTGCTGAGTTTGAAAACTAAAACAAACTCAAATTCGGTTACTTAAGTATGCATACCCGTACGCATACTTAAGTGGTTACTTTCTAAGATCGGTTGTACATGAACCTAAAACATTTATCAATAAGGAATGCAATCTTTGCAAACCGTGGCTATAATGTTCATATATTTATTCGAGTGAATCAAACCGATTTTGCTTCAATTGTGTTCTTGTATAAATCATGAGAATATAGCAATTGAACAACTCTTTAACTAGTTTCATTTGAGTCATTTGAACTAGTTATGGTTAAGATGAATAAGGTTGATATGAGAGTAATCATATGGCTAATCTCGGTTAACTATTTGTGAACCAACATGGTGTACACGTTTAGGTACGGTTACATAAAACTAAATGAGGGTACATTTCATTTGTGGGTAACAAGCTAAGTTCGATATAACCGTTGAAAGATATTAGCTTGGTTGAATCAGGTTTTTCATCTAATGGTGATTACTGAATGCTTTGTTACCAAGGTAACTTGGATTGCAAACCCTGATTTGAAAATTATATAAAGGAGAACTCTAGCAACTGGGAAACCTAATCCCCATACCTTCTGTGTGTTACTAGTTGCATAACTAGAGTCGATTCTCCTTTAAATTTAGGTTTATTCTCGAGACCCTGTAGGTTAACGACTTGAAGACTTCATTGGAATTGTGAAGCCAGACCTAAATATTCTCTTTGTAGTTGCGCGATCTGATCTTGCTATTTCCATCGTGATTGAGTGCAATTGTAAAACTGGCTTGAGATTTATATCTCCGATAGGAAAGATAGAAAAGTAATCACAAACAACTTCTTCTCATCGTTTGTGATTCCACAATAACTTGTTTCGCTACTCGATTAAGTTTATTGTGAGGTGATTGATAATACTAGCCTGTTCTTCGGGAATATAAGTCCGGTTTATCAATTGGTTCCTGTTCACCTTGATTTATCAAAAGACTAAACAAAAACTCTTGGATATTTCTGTGGGATACAGATTTATTCAATCCTATATACTTTTCTGTGTGATACAGATTTTTTTATCAAGTCTTCGACTTTGGGTCGTAGCAACTCTTAGTTGTGAGTGAGATCAGCTAAGGGAATCAAGTGCGTAGTATCCTGCTGGGATCAAAGAGGAGCGCAACTGTACCTTGCATCAGTGTGAGATTGATTAGGGTTCAACTACATTCCAGTCCGAAGTTAATTGGTAGTAGGCTAGTGTCTGTAGTGGGTTAATACAGTGTGGTGTTCAATCTGGACTAGGTCCCGGAATTTTTCTGCATTTGCGGTTTCCTCGTTAACAAAATTATGGTGTCTGTGTTATTTCTTTTCCGCATTATATTGTGTTATATAATTGAAATATCACAGGCTGTGCGTTAAAATCAATCAATTAGAATATCCAACCTTTGGTTGTTGATTTACATTAATTGACACTTGAACATTGGTCTTTGGTACCGTTCAAGTAATTCCTTTTATATTCAATCAGGCGCGCAGATTTCTATTTGCTGATTGCGGATTGAATTAAGAGTTAGAGATATCAAACCCTTTGATATACTTTATTTTATATTGAGTCTGACTGTCTAGTTGATTCTCTAGAAAGTGTATTGGAGTAAGTCCTCTCAGATAAACGAATCGTTGGGTGTGGTTATTAGACCCCGCATTTTCATAATACATTCTAATAATTTCCCTTAAACATTATATAAAATAAATAATTCTATTAGAAAATAAAAAATAATTTTCATACATTTAGAATTTATATGTAAATTATATGTTCAATAGTATTTATAATCTGGCAACATATTTCTGTTGTGTTCCAAGGCTCTCGTCAAATTTTCCTCTTCTTTTTTTTCTCTCTCCTCTCCTTTCCTCTTCTCTTCTAAAAAAACCTTAGCCTCCATTAATCTCTTGCTCAGATTTGGTCCTTTTTGGACCGAACATGAGTAAGATTTCTTTTCTTTTTTAGGTTTGAATCAAATAATAGTTTTCTTTTGTTTTTGATGTCATTTGACATAATTCTTCGCTGTTTGGAGCAATTTTTCTTCGCCATTTGGTTCGAGTTTCTCTTCGCTTTGAGGGAGATTTATTCAAACCTTGATCGCTGGTTCGTGACTTGCTATTCTCGAACATCGACAATCCAACACTGTATTGTATAAAATCCATATTCAATCCAAGGGATTTACGACATCCGGGTTTGTTTGGATTTACAAGATTTTGCGCAAATAACTCATTCGTTATAGGAGTATCTCTTATCGAATAAGAAGAAAATCAAATTAAATGGTCGGAGTCGATTCCGTATTACACCATCATCATTCCCTACTACATTTACAAAAATTGGGTATCTTTACAGTATATGGCTCAATCTCTTCGCGGTTTACTTGTAATTGATATCTTCATTTGTATTAGGGTTCATATTATCTTGTATTTTGATATTTTTGTTATTTTTGTAAGTGATCATGTAATCAAATTTTGATATGAATAAATTGAAATTGTTGATTGACAAAAGAAAAATGTTAAATAATATTTATATTAAGTTAGGGTTTGTGAATACATTGGATGTAGTATACCATTAATGTTTCTACAATTTCCAATGTTTCACTATCTCGAATTTTTTATCAAATTATAATGGTTGCACATCCTAGATACTTTGTATCAAACCACAATGATTAGGAATTATCCTTTAAATAATATATTATTAATATGCTAATGACTGCCAACGGTAGCAAACTCGTCTTCCCCATAGTATTGTCATCACGAGCTACTTCCACAACAGATTTCTCCATCACCTTAAGCTCTACAGCTATATCGTTCTCTCATTGCTGCCATTAGTGGCAAGGCCAACTGCCATTTGATGTTGGAATGTTCCCAAGTAGCATTGGTATAGAAAACAATGGTATCAAATTACTCAGTGGCACAGTTAGTTTGGATGCAGGTTATTATAGTGACTTAATCTTGTCCAGGGTTAATAAGACAATTCATCTTATGAACTCTGTGAAGCATCTAAAGGAACCACAATGCGAGCTTCTCTTATTGCGTAGCTGCATTGGTGTGTCCAAGCTTTACTTTACATTACGTACCACCAATCCTCAGTTTCTTCAAGCTGTCATTGTGCACTATGACCACCACTTGGTCCAATATCTGCAGCACATAATCACAGGTGATGGTGCTGGCTTTGGCCCACTCCAACAAAGGATATCTACTCTACCCATCAAAGACGGAGATTTGGGAGTGTACACAATGGCTGACATCAGATAATACTGTTATATATCCTTCCTGCATCCAGACTCAAGATATCCACAGTACTATCTTAAGCATTACTGACATTTCATCACCATGTCATCCTTTTCAGTTAGCACTCGACAACTACATGCAAATTTGTGGATTATCTTCCTCTACGTTTAACATCAAAGACACTGGCCCACATCCTATGAAAGCATTGGCAGTTCGTTACTTTGACATTATCAAGAGGGAAATACCAGTTAAGTTTGCTTTATCAACTAGAGATGCTGCACTCCGGCAGAGCAATAAAGTGGTGCATGCTATGGATTTTTTGAAGGCAATCCCAAACCCTGGGTTTAATCAAACCATTGGGCCGAGCCACTTCAGAGTTGTCCTTCAGTGCCGGCTAGGTATGCGTCTCTTTCTTGATGAGTGTATATGTCTGTGCTATGTTAGAAACATGGATACCTTTAGAGATCATACCATTCACTGTGCCAATGACGTAGGCCTCAAATTTCGACACGACTTATGATGTAATTTTGTAGTGGTAAGTAAAGTGTTCGTTTCTCGGACTTGTTGAGATTCGATTTTAGACTTAATATAATATGTACAAGGAAAGCTGTCACAGTATCGAGAGGTACTGAGATTCAGGATTCCACCAAATTCCATTCATGTGACTCAATTAATAACTCCAATCAATTATAGCTCAAATATTAAAATATGGACTCTTATTCTTTGCCAAAAATAGATTTTTAAAACTTTAGATGTAATTCACAAGCATGGTGTATCAAAAGCTCTTACGTCTAAGCATATACCATCAAACGAAATCACAACTAAATAGTGAAAATCATGAATCAATTAAAATAAGTGAAAAAAGTCATAAAGAATTATTAAAATTACCACATGCGTGAAATAGGGTTTCCTCCGTCATCCCGGTGTTGGGGTTTATCTCCTCATATTAATCATGATCTCAAAATACATGTACAAAGCTCAAAAGTTGATTAAAAGGTAGTAAAACAATTGAACAGAAAAATCGCAACAGAAATAACTGTTGCAAAGGCGTTGTTCACTGTTATAAGAAGAACGCTATATATGAAGTGTTGTTGAGACTGCAGCTGCGACCCCCACAACTTTGTCGTAAACACTGTTGAAGAACGACTGTCTTCGGACGTCCGTTCTTCGTGTTCTTCAGTAGCAGCAGCAGAAACAGAGTTTGATCAAACTCTGATTTCTTCTTCTCTGGCCCTCCTCAGGTTCCCAAACTCTCGACACCTCTTCTATATGACCCAACCAATCTATTTATATCAAAAAGACCGATTAAATCTCTCCAGAATCTTCCAAAATCTCTTCCTTTCTCTTCACGGCAAAGTTGCGGCAATTTCGTGTTTTAGAGTTTCTACGCGTTTCTGAGCTTTCCTTTTGATTTTAAACTCTTCCTTAGATATATATGAATCTTTGGAAGGTTTATAGCTCTTTAGTCTCTCTAGAATTTCCTAAAACAAGTCACACACGTGACTTTCCATATTTCGCTGTTGAGGTAAAAACCCGTCGATTCAGCCCAAATTAATCGTTTCCAACAATCATATTAGATTCCTAGACCCATAAGGAGTATATCCTATGAAAATCAGAGGTTTAGTCGACCTCAAACTCCTCCAAATCACGCACAACAAATCTGCCAGAGATGTTTCTCTTTTCCCGCCAATTTCAAAATTCAAAAGATGAAGGTGACCTCCCCCTAGTAATTAGGTCACCCCTTATCCAGGGTGCTGGGGTCCGCATAACACTTGTCCCTTTTTAACACTTGGGTGCCTTTAGTAATTTTTCTGGGATGTTTTCAACACTTTTTCGGAGTTCCTCCGGGGTATTTCTGGGGTGTCTCTGGCATACTTTTGGGGTGCTTCTGGTACGTTATCTACGGAGGTTCAAATGCCACATTTTGAGCCAATTTCGCCGCAAAAGCTTATTTCTCCAAAAACACCTACAGAGACATAAAATACCAAAATAAATACAAGAATGAGAACTATCAATATATAGAATCGAGACAAATTAGACACAAAAATGTGTCTATCAAATACCCCCAAACTTATTATTTTCTAGTCCTCGAGCAAAACTAAAATAGAAAACAAAATCCTAATTCACTGTCGCAGGCATCGTCGATTGCATTTAGCGTATGCAATAAGCCTTTAAACCCCTAGGTGTCCCTAGTGGCCGAGTTATAGTCTCGGTAGGGCTTACTAGAGATATACCCACAAAACCTTAATACTCCAGACCCTAGCTATCTACAACGAACCTTGGAAGGCACTAAAGAATCTCCTTGGTTGGCATACTTATTGACTACAAGAGGAAGTACCCTGATGCGAAATTCCAATTGATGTACACGAGTTTGCACTCAAGCATACTAAAATTCATATATAAGTGACATAGCTCTACTCAGATAGTTGCACTATGGACATCATATTCGGAGTCAAACTAATCACATGGAAAGATTAAGAAGATGGATATAGAGAAAAACATAGATGGTTTTGATGTTTACTAAGTGAACGGCGTTTCCCATATCTGTCTGAAGGCCTCCGCCAAAATGAACCTATCATAATGGATTGAGGTACTAGTCTGACTAATATCAACACACTGGCATATACAAGGGAACCAGTGGTCGATAACCTAACTATAGGTCAACACAACTGGCATATACAAGGGTACCAGTGGTCGACTTTATTGAATTTATTCCTTTTGGTCAAATGGTCTGGTCTCAAAATTTTTTTCAACTTTTTTTTTTCTTTTTCTTTTTCTCTTTTTTTTTT
>NC_039360.1:217560252-217598144 GCF_003573695.1 Papaver somniferum
TTTTTTTTTTCTTTTTTTTTTCAATTTTTTTCTTTTTTTTTTCTTTTGTATCTCAATCACTCTAATTCACCCTAGCATTGGTAACAACTTGAATCGTGAGCCCCACCTAATCACTTAGAGAAACATAGTTTAAAAACAAAACAAAATAAAAATAGAAGTGAAAAGGACTCAACGAGATATGGTGAAACTATCATGTTATTACTAACACCTGAGCTCTGTGCTTTTATGAATAGACTCTTCTAGATGTTTTCATCTAATCAGATTGGTTCCTCAACTCCTACGATCAAAATGCTTCCATCCACTTATATTAGTTAGTGCAATCCTCAATAGGCATAAATTTCTAAGCTCTGGAGTTTAGTTATTCATATTGCAACTAAAAAGTTTCTCCCACACCCCCAAACTTAAATCTAACATTGTCCTCAATGTTCTAAAGATTAAATTAAAAGCAATGAACAAGGAGAAATTGTTACCATTTGAAGCAAAAGAGATAAGGAAAGATATTACCGTGTCGCATGAATATTGGGTTACCTCCCAAGAAGTGCTAAGTTTAACGTCTTCAGCCAGACTAATAGATGATTAGTCACCTCATGGAATCATGAACTAATAGCCGAAATTTATGTGGGTCATCAAAACCAAATAGAGCTATCACAAATAAAAGGAATCTGCAACCTGTCAAGAAAATATGCAAATAAAGCACATCCTTGTCTAGTTTCATGTTTAAGACAACTACATCTAGCTGTGGTTCAGGTTCAGGTTCTATAACTGGGTCCAAATAAAATATTTTCATGGGTTTGAATTCCTCAAAGCTAAGATCCGAATTTTCAAGCTTAAGAGTCTGGAAAAACTCAACTAAAAACTTAGTAGCACACAATAATAACCTGAATAATTGAGGATCCTCTAAGTCAATTAGATTTGACTCACACGATCGACCACAATGAAACTGGCGGTCAATCTTAAGCAAATGTGTCAGTCCTATTTTCCTAAAGTACTTAGGCTTAGTCTCAAAACTTAATATTCGACACATTTGAAAATCATACATTCCCACATTTGGAAGAAAAGTATTTGGTGAGAAAACAAAGTCAATCTGGATATCATAGCCTGGTTCAACGACATCAACCAGAGGATGGGTTTCTAATAACTGAACTTCGTTATGGACATCACTAGGTTCAGGAAAAACGTGTATGAAGATAATCTTGTAAAATGATTGAGGCAGATATTTCAAGACCCAAGTGAGGGACCTTTCTAAGAGTTAAATCACATGGAGAATGATAATCACCCCCAAACTTGGAGTTTTGGGTGTCTCTAGATAGACTAGCTACAATTTCCCTAATTTCTAGATCATCGGAATCATGAAAATGGTCAATTGCTTCTTCTAGGTTATACTCAGGTGATGCCTCCTCACACATGTTTAAACGCTCTACGAGTTCATATTCTTCGTCTAAGACTATTGTTTCTAAATCGCTAGACTCTAAAATATTTTTCTCAGAATAAACTCGTTCCTCTAAACCATTATCGGCTTCGTAATCAAAAGGAAATACTACATCGTCTAAAACGGGGGTATCTCTAGTCAAATCCTCGTCTTTTTAAATAGGTGAATAATTATTAAAATTATTTGGATTTGAACTAGAAATAGTAGTATCATTGTAAAGCTCAATTGGAGTAACAGATTACTGATCACTATGCCTATATGTGTCAAATTCTTCATCAGCACTATCCTCATCATAATCATCATAATAACATGAAAATGGTTGAACCTCATCTAAAAAAGTAGTGTTACCAATTCTAACCTCGGCATCTTGATTATGCAAATAACTATCCTCATTTTCAAGGGTACTATTGGAAACACTATATTGGAAATTAAGACTATCTTGAGCAGTTCTGTTCTGGGCCTCTAATAAAAGCTTTTGAATCGACTCACATGACTTCCTTATGGTATCGTGACTCGACTCTCATGACTTCCTTATGGTATCGTGTATAGAAGGTTCACTCATGGGTGCATTTTTTTTATTCATTTCTAACACAAACCTATTTGTATTCTCAGTTAATTGTTTGAGAGACTCTTCTAGAGGAAGAACAGGTTCAGAAGGATCATAATAGGGACTAGTTTTAAACATTTTCATTATATTGTCCAAAGACGAGGAACTAGTACTATAATAATCCTTATTTTCTTGCTCGTATGACCGGTGTGTGTGTGTATAGTAATTGGGCTCACCATGGTATGAGCCGTAACCTTGAAAAGGTTGATGTTCCCAATCACTATTCACACTATGGTTAAAATTGTAACGTCCATTTTGAAACTCAGTCGGATATTCGTTGTATTGGCTATTGTGATACCAGTTCGACATTCTTTTGCAGGGGTGTGAGTTATCACAAAATAAAACCCACTGACAGGGGATTCGTGGGTGGATAGAGTCTTACCTCCCGTACCAGACGGGCGATGAACCGTTGAAGTCGACTCAGGCCACCAACTCCTATGGCAGTGTACGAACCCGAGGGGCCGAGACAGTATCGTAACTGTCGTCCTTCCCTGCAAACAGTTTCATATTTAATTTTTAACCCTTCCTTAGGGTTTCAAAATAATAATAATGTCCAGTCCAAAGAAAAATAAAATTTAAAAAGTCCAAAAATTACAAAAATTACAAAAATTAAAAACCTATTTACAATTTCTAAAATTAAAATAAAATATTTATATAAAAAAATCTTCTTCTTCACTCTTTTTGGATCCCTCTTTTCTTTCCTTCTTTGGCTTCGCTTTTGTCTTCAGCACTTTTTCCCTTTTTCTTTAGCTCAACTCCAAATATGAAAACAAACAAGAAATACCAAAAGGCGTAAAAAGGAATAAAAATAAAACCTAAAAACAAATCTATACACAAATCCGCGTCGGCGGTGCCAAAAATTGATGTAATTTTGTAGTGGTAAGTAAAGTGTTCGTTTCTCGGACTTGTTGAGATTCGATTTTAGACTTAATATAATATGTACAAGGAAAGCTGTCACAGTATCGAGAGGTACTGAGATTCAGGATTCCACCAAATTCCATTCATGTGACTCAATTAATAACTCCAATCAATTATAGCTCAAATATTAAAATATGGACTCTTATTCTTTGCCAAAAATAGATTTTTAAAACTTTAGATGTAATTCACAAGCATGGTGTATCAAAATCTCTTACGTCTAAGCATACACCATCAAACAAAATCACAACTAATTAGTGAAAATCATGAATCAATTAAAATAAGTGCAAAAAGTCATAAAGAATTATTAAAATTACCACATGCGTGAAATAGGGTTTCCTCCATCATCCCAGTGTTGGGGTTTATCTCCTCATATTAATCATGATCTCAAAATACATGTACAAAGCTCAAAAGTTGATTAAAAGGGAGTAAAACAATTGAACAGAAAAGTCACAGAAATAATTGTTGCAAAGGCGTTGTTCACTGTTACAAGAAGAACGATATATATGAAGTGCTGTTGAGACTGCATCTGCGACCCCCACAACTTTGTCGTAAACACTGTTGAATAACGACTGTCTTCGGACGTCCGTTCTTCGTGTTCTTCAGTAGCATCAGCAGCAGAAACAGAGTTTGATCGAACTCTGATTTCTTCTTCTCTAGCCCTCCTCAGGTTCCCAAACTCTCGACACCTCTTCTATATGACCCAACCAATCTATTTATATCAAAAAGACCAATTAAATCTCTCCAGAATCTTCCAAAATCTCTTCCTTTCTCTTCACGGCAAAGTTGCGACAATTTCGTGTTTTAGAGTTTCTACGCGTTTCTGAGCTTTCCTTTTGATTCTAAACTCTTCCTTAGATATATATGAATCTTTGGGAAGGTTTATAGCTCTTTAGTCTCTCTAGAATTTCCTAAAACAAGTCACACACATGACTTTCCATACTTTTTTGTTGAGGTAAAAACCCGTCGATCGAGCCCAAATTAATCGTTTCCAACACCCATATTAGATTCCTAGACCCATAAGGAGTCTATCCTATGAAAATCAGAGGTTTAGTCGACCTCAAACTCCTCCAAATCACGCACAACAAATCTGCCAGAGATGTTTCTCTTTTCCCGCCAATTTTAAAATTCAAAAGGTGAAGGTGACCTCCCCATAGTAATTAGGTTACCCCTTATCCAGGGTGCTGGGGTCCGCATAACACTTGTCCCTTGGATGCCTTTAGTAATTTTTCTGGGATGTTTTCAACACTTTTTCGGGGTTCCTCAGGGGTATTTCTGGGTTGTCTCTGGCATACTTCTGGGGTGCTTCTGGTACGTTATATACGGAGGTTCAAATGCCATATTTTGAGCCGATTTCGCCGCAAAAGCTTATGTCTCCAAAAACACCTACATAGACATAAAATACCAAAATAAATACAAGAATGAGAACTATCAATATATAGAATCGAGACAAATTAGACACAAAAATGTGTCTATCAACTTAGTTCGTGATGTAACCATGGATATATGCATTAAAGCAGGAGTAGCAGCTAGAAAGGAGGTTTCGTTGGGCCTCCCTGCTGGTGTGAAAGAACTCAAACCAGCGTCTATTATGGTATATAATTGGGAGTCTGGTCGGGACACTTGCTTTGACGTTACTGGTGTTTCACTTTTTTCTGGAGATGGTCTTCGGAGTTTCACACCTGGAAGGGCTATCTCTGCAGCCATCAACCGCAAGCGTACCAAATATCTGGACAAGTGCACATCTCATGGTTATAATTTTGGTGTCTTAACCTTTTCAACCCTATGTGAATTAGGTGAGGACTTTGTTGTTTTTCTGAATAGATTAACAAACTGCTTGGATAACTATGATGCTAATTACAAAGTAGGTAGTTCTCTTTTCCAAAGGATAGGTTTATCTATCCAAAAAGGTGTTGGGGAGCAACTTGTTGCCCACCTCCCAACCAACCCCGTGTAAATATTTTTCTTTCTGTTAATAAAAGCCTCGCTGGCATCCTTTTATTAATATATATCTATAAAATAATAAATGATTAAATTATCGGTTATATAATATCTCTTTAAAATAATAGGATTAGGGTGGTCCCAATCCAATTATTTTATTGAAGTTTTAATGTAAAGGTGATTGAGCCATTAGATCCGAAAATATATTCATATTCACAAAATTGGTTAAAAAGACTAAAATCCATAATTCCTGAGTGAAACAGACTAGTAAGTTTCGATACTGTTTATATGGACAGGAATCAAAAAGATACTGTTCAAATATCCTGTTTGGTTACCCAAAATTTTGTTTCTTAATTAACTGGAATGGACCAATATGCCATTATCTTCTTTAAATGGTACCGAGACCTTCGATTCAAAGAAGCACGTGATTTTTCATCCTCAAATATATATTTTTTCTTCTCCTCCGATAACTCATCCCGAATTAGATGATGATAGATAATACCATATTGAATCAGGGCTGCAAAAACATATATTTTCAAATTCAGTACTAAAAAAACAAATCTTGGTTTAGTTTATATTTCATAAATGAAGTACAACAACAAATTTAACACATGATGAAACCTGAATAAGACTAGGCTCATCTAGTGGCAACACATGATGAAACCAATTTCATCCGGTGATAACACGTAGTAAAACCAATTTCATTCAGTGATAACACATGATGAAACCAGTTTCATCCAATGGAAACACATGATAAAAGTAGACCCATCCATTGGCAACACATGATGAAACCAATTTCATCCAGTAACAACACATAGTAAAACAAATTTCATCTAGTGATAACACATGATGAAACCAATTTTATCTAGTGGCAGCACATGATAAAACTAGGCTCATCCAGTGGCAACACATGATGAAACCAATTTCATCCAGTGATAACACATAATGAAACCAATTTCATCCAGTGATAACACATGATGCAACTAGGAAACAATTATCAAAGTGTATGTCTAGATGAAAAATTCAGATATAATCAAAAAGATAATTATGGTTGGAAACTTACTGATTTGAGCATGTATACTTCAATTCACACAAGACCCTAATTTTTTAATTTATGAATTTGAAAAATTTCAATTAAATTAGGGCATTAGAAAATTCTTTGTGGATTGGTGGTGCTGTTGGCGATGGTTTTGGAGAAACACGACGATTATCGACGATGGTGGTAGAGAAGGTGGTGGCGGTGATGACTTAGGTTATGGCGGTGGAGAAAGTTGATGTTGTTAATGGTGGCGTTGGTGTTTTGCGGTAGTGGATATTTTATTGGTGGTGCCAACAATGGAGGGGGAAGAAGATTACGATGTCGATAGTGGTGGTGGCGGTCGGAATAGTGGAGAAAAAGAATAAAAGTGAAATTTCTGAAGGTTTTTCCTTTTTGTATCGGAAGAAGATGAAGATTAGGTGGAGGGTTAGTACGTAGTCTGTTTTAGTCTGTTTTTGCCGGTCCATATCGACCAGGTTTGATGGGTTTCTGTCCATATAACCCATTTTCTGTATTCACAAAATTGGTTAATAAGAAATAGTATCTGAAAATCAGATTCTAAGAGATTGAATAAGTAAACTGAAATTGAAAATAAAAGCAAAAGTAACAACTAAGAATAAAAATAACAACTAAACTTTCCACTGCCTCCCCTGAAGCGGCGCCGATTTTGACGAGGTGTCAACTCGCAAATAATATTTTCTACTTCTCTTTACACTAGCAAGTAGTATAATGAAAGCAGGATCGTCCCAAGGGAGGTATGAAGCAAAAGTTGTTATGGAAGTATTCTTAGCAAAGAATATTTTGTTGTAGAAATTCTGAAAATCACAAAGTTGTATTCAAATATGATATGAGATTGATTAAGGATTCATTCTAGACAACAGAATATAAACCAAAATGACATATAACTACGTTCTTCGCATTATCTTGTTACTAACAACCCTAGGATAATTAGTACCCTCAACAATCCCGTTATTATCTCCTAAGCCACCGGATAAGGAAGCGCTCGACTACCGGATTCTACTTATTCAAGTTACCTAGAGGTACGCTTACTAGGTATGATTTAAACAAGTGCTCTAAGTTTTGTGAGATAAGATTGTTCCTAGTGACGAATTCAAAAGAATGAATTACCTACTAGTGTCAATTTCTACATATGGGTACTTAACAAAGTCCCATCATCAATACCCATATATTGCTACTTATGGTCATCTTCTCTAGACAATTACGGGTCGAAGAAAATATAAACTAGCAATAAGATTGTGACATAACTATTTAATTTTGAACTTAAACATTTAAGGAACAATCCGTAAGCATTATTAGCATGGTAGAAATCAAACAATAACTAAACTTGCGAGAAAACGAGCTATTGCATATCAATCATGAGTTCATATTTCAGGCTTTGAAATCACCCTCGATCAAAGATTGTTTTAGCTACTCATAATTATGGAGTTCATCATCATATTATAAAAATAAAGAAGAAGAAGATAAGCCAAAGCAAACCCTAAGATATCCGGCTCTCTTAAAAACTCCAAGTAGAATAAGTAATATAGTTGTAGAAGACTTTTCCTTTTGTAGCTCCTCTTGTTCCAAAATTAGGTCTAATATTCAAAGGTCCAATACATAGAAGTCCACCAAGCCCAAGTGTGAGAAAACCCATATAGAAATATGTTCCAAAAGTTGTCCCCGGAAAACGGGTCCTAACGCCGGAAGTTGGCCGGCAAAGTCACTGGAACCCAGTCGGGAAGAAGCTCAGATAACCGTGAATGGTGTCTCAGGTGCCGGTAAAACCAACGGTCAATCGAGTCAATGGCCGGGTTCAATGAGTCAAAGGCTGAGTGATCTGAGTCAGAGTCTAACTCAGTAACTCATCTGTAATATAGTGATGGGTTTCTGTCCATATAACCCATTTTCTGTAATATATTGTAATTCAAATAAGTAATTACACTGTATATGGCTGATAGCATATTACATAACATAAAAATGATGTAAAGGATATTAAAGTTCAAGTGAATTTCTTCAAAATTTGATAATTAGTAGATGACTAACTTTGCTCTTCTAGGTGATCTGTGTGAACAAGATAAGTCTTCAAAGGATCTTGTCTATCACGACATTGGATATTGGGATTGTTAACCGAAATTAGGTGGATTTCCGTTCCCCATTCCGAAAAATGGATGATTACAGAAAGACATTGGATGTATTTGTTGGGTTGAACTATTAAATCTTGATTCGTTGCACGTATATTACGACTGTGTATCATTTTGGATAACCTTGATAAAGCTAACCTATTGACCTGTAAAACATGTAAATCTTGTCGTCCAGCACCATGTTCTTACTACTCCCTCCGTCCTCTATATATAGGTGGAAAAATGAAATTCTCTTAGAATAAGATTTTTAGTTTTCATAAGTTTTCAAAATTTTATCTGATTTATCCTTCCCAATTCCAATACACTTATCTAGGAAATATGGAAAATATTAATTTATTAAAAGTTTTTATCCACTAAAATATTTAAAAAATATAATTGGTCTTGGGAATTTCAACCATGACAATTAATTTTCATTTTTCCCAATTGGTATAAAAATTTGAACATGCCAACGCTTTTATGTCTTTTATAAGGGCTATTTTGCACCTCCTCCCCTGCCAAGATCGCTAATTAGCGTTTCGTCCCCAAAAATATGAAATTAGTGAATCCTCCCCTCGTTAGGTTTTCCATCCATTATTCGGTTAGCCGAGTCAGCACCTGTGAACGCGTGGCAAAAATTGTACAGGTGTAAATAGAAGTACCCGAAATACCCTCACATACTAATTTAATCTAACGGTCGTAGATAAAGTGAAATAATGAATGGGGGAGATTTACCCAACTTCCCTTCACATATGCACATCCACGTACAAGATTGAGATTGTTTTGGATTTCACGGTATTGGTTTCGCGATAAGATTTGGGTTTACTTACTCGAAGAAGGAGGGGGCATTTTGGGTAATATACGCAACACGCGTACAATTTTCACCACGTGTGCATAACAGCTGACTCAGCTAATCGCGTAACGATCTTGGCAGCGGAGGAAACACAAAATGGACCCTTTTATAATTTCGTATTAATTTGTTTGTATCGACAATATTTGTTCGTGTCGGCAATACGACACATACGATTTATATCTACGGATACGTACCATCAGGGATACAGATAAACTGAAAATCTTAGACAAGACACATACGGGCGCACCATGCTACAATAGGACCAACCAGGCTACAATACGACAACAAGACCAAAACTCCCTCTAATAAAGGGGTATTGGTGCGGTGAGGTTACGGTGTACTGGCCAAAATTGATCAAGGAACCCTCACCGTACAGTCTGAGGAAGTGAGACGCAGAGTCTCAGACCCCCGAAGTCCTCCTCTCCTTCATCATTCTTTTTTTTTTTATATAATTGAAATCATTTTCAGGTCTTTCATCATTCGTCACCTCATTTATTAACAGCGTCATCAACACTCTCCCCAAGGTTAATTCGTCCTTCTCCTCCAAACAAAATTGCTGTTTCAGGTAAGTAACCTGACTTTTGTTGTTTCCTCATGGTGCAGTGAAATACTATCTCATTGCGTTTGATCTACAGTAATGGGTTTTGGTTTTCTTTTCTTTTTCCTTTTACAATTTTTTTGTCTCACAACACTGGCCCTAGTCATGGGGTCTACTCAACATGCAGTAATTTTAATGGTTGTCGAGAAATAAAATTTGTTGGATGTAAAAATGAGAATGTTTACTGTTTGGGGTTCGTGTTCATAAATCATGATCTAAGTTTCTTCTAAGCCTATTTTGTTAGCTACCTCATGTGTATTGCCTGGATTTTTCTTTAATTTTGGATGTTTTAGTTGTTCTTATTGAAACCCTTGTTTCTTTTTTAGTTCTTAATTAATGAAGCCTATGTGTTTTGGTGAAACCCTTGTTTCATTTCAGCATTTTTAAATATGGGTTTTGAGTTCTTCTTTCTGAACTGAACTGTACAATTTTGCTCTTCTTTTCTATGGCCTGCTCATTTTCTTTGGACTAGTATAATTTTTTTTCCTAAATCAATTCTGGATGGCTGTTGAGTACCCTCATTTTCTTGTTTAGGATTATGGATTATGGTGGTCTAGATTCTTTTACACAAGCAATTGTTCATATGCTTGTATGTTTACACTTGTACTGATAATGTGATATTGTTAATGATAGAGCATACACGCTGAACTCTTACGATCTCTCTTTTTTACTGAACTATGTTGTTGCAGAATTGAAAAGAAAAGTTTGGCAGAAGGAGATTGATTTTAAAGGAATGGCAACGAATGAAGTGACGGTGAGCGTTCTTCTTGATCATGGTGCACTTGTAAACAAGACATATGGCCGAGTTAGACTTAGGTGCAATTACTGTGGAAAAGAGGTAAGCGGTTATTCTCGTCTCAAGCAACACTTAGGAGGAGGTATGCGTGGAGAAGTAACACCTTGTTTTAAAGTCCCGGAGGATGTCAAGGTACAAATGGAGAGCAGGTTGCCCAGAACAAAGAAAGCACATGTGAACAATTCTAGACAAGGTAAGAATGAAGCTGTTGTAGATTTTCATCATCATGGTACACTTGTAGATGGCGTCAAGAGGCGAGTTAGGTGCAATTATTGTGGAGAAGAAATAAATAGTTATTCTCTATTTTTGTATCACTTAGTCGGAATAGATGAATATGTAGTAGCATGTAATAAAGTTCCAGAGGATGTTAGGGTACATATGAGGAACAAATTGTTACCAGACACAAGGAAACAACATGAACACAGGGAAGTTCTTCAATGGTCCGATTCGAGTTCTTCTTTGATGAAGGATTCCAGCTCTGACGACTATTCCCCTGATGAATCAAGTTCTTCTTGGACGAGGGATTCCAGCTCCGACGACTCCTCCCCTGATGAAGCGAGTGTAGATGTTCGATATCATGCTACAGTTCTTGATACGAAAAAAGGTCGGGTTAGGTGCAATTATTGCGCAAAGGAGATGAATAATTATACTCGTTTTAGGCAACACTTAGGCGGAATACGTGGACATGTATCACCTTGTGTTGAAGTTCCAGAGGTTATTAAGGTGCAAATGAGGAAATACAGCCTACGCGCTTTATCACGGAAGAGGAAACACAGCATTGTAGTTGAGTACTCTGGATCAGACCAAGTGGATGAGAAATTACAGGTTTTGCATAACCCCGAAACAGTAAACGAAGAAGAAGCTGAAGATGACTCACCTAGGCAAACTCAGAGGTGTGTCGGCAGATTCTTTTTTGCAAATGGAATTGATTTTAGTGCTGCGAACTCATCTACCTTCGAGAAAATGATACATGCTTTGGTTGGAGGTGGTTCCACGGCATATAAGGTCCCTAGTTGTGATGACCTCAACGGGTGGATCCTAGAGGGAGAACTGAAAGCTATGCGAGAGCATGTGCAGGAAGTTGTGTGTTCTTGGGGAAGCACTGGGTGCAGCATATTGCTGGATGGGTGGACCGATGACAAAGGGAGAAATATGATTAATTTTGTAGTTGATAGCCCACAGGGTCCCATATTCATGAAGTCGGCCGATTTCTCAGATTCCATTGGAGATGTAGATGCCATGATCTCACTGTTTAGTGGAGTTATTGAAGAGATAGGAGTACAGAATGTGGTTCAAATTGTCACATATACTACTGGGGTTTCAATGGAGGCAGTAGGTAAACAAATGACAGAGAAATATAAGAGTATATTTTGGACTGTTTGTGCATCTCACTGCATAGGCCTCATGTTGGAAAAGATAGGAATGTTGGGCACTGAGAGAGGAGTACTGGGTAAGGCAAAGACCATAACTAAGTTCATTTACAGCCATGAGACAGTTTTGAAGCTCATGAAAGAACACACTCTTGGATTCGACCTAGTTAGTTCCTCCAGGATAAGATCAATGATGCCTTTTTTAATATTGGAGACAATTGAGTTTCAAAAGAATAATTTGAGGAAGATGTTCATTTCGCCGGAATGGAAGAACTTGACATTGGCTTCAACAGCTGATGGAAGGATGGTGGCTGATTTGGTCACAGGGGAGTCTTCTTTCTGGGCTGAAGTTGAGATGCTTTTGAAGGCAAGTACTCCGCTTATACGTGCTCTGCATCTACTTAATGGAGAAGATAGCAGACCCCAGTTGGGCTACATATACAGGACAATGGGCAGGGTCAAGGAGACAATAAAAAAGATGTATGAAGGAAGGAAAGCAGAATTTCAACCTTTCTGGACAGTCATCGATGGGATTTGGGATGATCAACTTCATAGCCCTATCCATGCAGCAGGCTACTACTTAAATCCGGGTCTCTTTTACTTTAAAGATTTCTATGCTGATAATGAGGTTAAGGCCGGACTTCTGTGCTGCATCGTACGGATTGTGGAGGATGAACGTGAACAGGATTTGATAGTATTACAATTTGATGAGTATAGAAAGGCTAGTGGAGCTTTTGGCGATGGGGATGCTGTTGATCAAAGAGCAAAGATTGCTCCAGGTATGAAGAAAATTAACTCTAGGCTCCAACTTGTCAGTTATTTTTTGATTATTATGATATCTAGTTAGTTATAAACTAATTATCACCTATAGGCCAAACCTTAGATCCTGAATTGATAATAGCATTTGCATTGTGATTGCTATTCTGCATTCAGCAAAGTGGTGGTCCCTGTATGGAGGCGAATGCCCTGAATTACAACGATTTGCGATAAGAATTCTGTCTCAGACCTGTACTGGTGCCGTAAGATATGGTTTGAAAAGGAGTCTAACTGAGGAACTACATATAAAGAAGGGAAGGAACTGTTTAGAGCAAAAACGGTTGACTGAGCTGACATTCGTTCACCATAATCTTCAGTTGCAAAATTTACCTGCTTCAAACTCAGATTACACCGACATATTTCTTGAACCGATCGATCCAATGGATGAATGGATTGGTGGAAGTGGCATGGTAGAGAAAGCAGCTAAACAAAATGGTAATGTTTAAAATAGCTGGATGTTCAGTAGATAGTGACTGTCAACAGAGACAAAGAGTAATACATAGCAATTTTGAACTCCTATTTCCTACTTACTTTCGTTATCCACTTAAATCAAGAGTTGTTGTTCCATGGAAAGAAAACTACAGAAACAGTATTAGAACAGACAGAGTTTGTACATAAAGCCAAGAAAATGCAGCGGCAGTGGCTTGAGGTGGTAATTACAAATTACATATATGATTGATTATTATCTATAAGTAACTTTAAATATCTTTTATGTCCATCTTTTTTTCATTTGTTATTTTGAAATGTACCTTATACATACTAGATTATGCCATCATGTTCGGCTTTGTAATGCTTACTTGGTCACCAAAATGTTGCATTTCTGATGCGTCGTACTGGGAACCATGTAGCACTTCTTCTTTAGAAGCTCAGAGGTTTTGCAATTTTTACTTAATTGGAAAAATTATTGGCTAAGATAATCGTCGCTGAAGAAGAAACAATGTAAGAAGAGGCGATGGAGGAGAAGAAGAGAGGAGGAGAAAAAAAGAAGAGGAGGAGAAAGAAGGACGTGTTTTTTTTCTTTTTAGGTTTTAGCTTCTGGTTTTAAATAGATTTAGTTTCTGATTTTAATTAGGTTTAGGTTAGGTAATTATTTATTTTTAGGCTTTAGTTTATGATTTGTTGTCAAAAGGTATTTTTGTCTTTTTGTTGTAGACCGACCAGAGAACACCGAAACAAGTTTGAAAAAAAATGAAAATACTGTTTTTCCTGGAACGGAGTAAATACATCGTTTTATTAGAAAATCTATTATAACGGTTCCAAGATTTTGGTTTTGAGGGCTCATAAGATGACGAAAAATAGGGTCATCAAATAGTAATCTTCAAAACCCTTATCTCAATGATTAATTAATGTTAATAATTAGGTTAATTAAATTAAGCAAAATTAGTAATTTATAGTTAATATTTGAAAATTAAAAAAACAAATCGCCTATTTTTTTTTAATTGAAGTTATGGCTAGATTTCATAACCGTATCTAAAATATACGGTGACAGTTCATATTTTCCAACCGTATACGAAATCAGAGTAACTCATGGTTAAACATTTCACAAAAAGCTCCATCTACCCTGCATTTGATGTATGCGGACGACCTGCTAAGCACTTATAAGGCATCGCGGGAAAACAGTAACAGCCTCCCGAGACTGCTTCAAACCTATAACTCTTCAGCAGGTCAGGAAATAAACACAACAAAATCCACAATAATACATCACCCAAGACTGCAACAATATCAGTTGGACGAAATCAAACAATTCTTTGACATTCCAACATCTACAACACCGCCAATATATCTGGGAGTACAATTCAAACACGGGAGAATATCCAGTCACATTTTTGAACCACTCCTTCAACGGTTAGCACGAAAGGCTCAGGTTTGGATGACCAAATGTCTTACTCAAAAGGGAAGGTTAGTACTCATAAAAACCTCCTTAATACCTACTTCCAACCACTTAATGCAGACACAACTATTCTCCACCCACATTCACAAACAAATAGATTGGATAGCTAGGAATTCTTTTTTTGGGACATGATTCTTCAGTTAGAAAACTCCACCCATTAGGATGGACCAAACTAAACAAACCAATAACGATGGGAGATCTCGGCATCATGAAAAATAACCAACACAATAAATCCTTATTGATGAAGAGAATCTGGAATATCCACAACCAACCCAATTCCATTTGCTCCAGACCATATAACGAGAAATATCTGCAAAATAAACCGATTTTTCAAGGAAATACTCCAATTCCTTCAATGGAAACAAATGGCCTCCCTAATCCATACAATTTAACAGTTCATATTCCATCAAATCGGAAACGGTTTGGACACTCCTATCCAAGAAAATTGGATTCCCCAAGTACAAAACTTTGACCCCACTCACTGCTACCCAATCCAATCAGTGGTAGATCTCATCGACCTTATTACCCACACCTTGAATCATGATTAATTGAATCACCTACCACCATATGCACTCCAACACATTATTAATATCCACATTCCCCAAAACATGCCTCAGGACAAGATCCTATGGCCACAATCAAAATCTGGAAAATACATAACTGCCATTGGCTGCAACTGTCTAATTCAACATGACAACCTAAATCCCCTACCACCCACCAAATTCCCGTGGAAATTGCCTTGTCCACCAAAAATTCAGCTTTTCTTGTGAAAATCTATAAATGAAGGCATGCCGACCTATTCCGTTTTACAGCTTATCAATCTCACTAACTCCAACTAATGCCCCCGCTGCAATATTGAACCAGAAACAACAACATATTCTTATTCACTGCCCAATAGCAACAACTTCCTAAAACAACCTCTTATCTTCTTTATCAACAACCTAAACCAACATCTTCTCTCATATCTCCATACACAACCAATCAACCATTTCTCAGATTTTACAACAAGCTAGCCATACCCAATCAATATCATCTATCTGCTTTCTCTTCTGGATCCTTTGGACATCCATAAATGATTTGGTTTTCAACCAACACCATACAACTCCAAATAACATTCTGGCACAGACATGGAAGCAACAACAAGAATTCGAATGGGAAAAAAATGTGATGCCCCTGATTTTACCTAGAGACACACTGATTACATCCACTACAATAAATACTGGATCAACAAACAACAATACTAGCAAGATGGAACAAACCGGAACCAGACTGGTTGAAGATCAACACCGATGGGGACGCAAAAGATCATCCAGGAATGGTGGGAGAAGGATTTATTTGCAGGGATTCGAGTTCTCAGGTTGTGATGGGTCTAGCACAACCTCTGGGAATAACTACGGTTCTAGTAGCTGAAACGTGGGCAACTCTTCTAGCTTCAAGGACGGCGATAGAAAGAAAATAGAAAAAGTTTATATTCGAAACAGACTCGGAAAACTTGATATGCTTTATAAAAACCGACACAGAAGCCTCATGTTTTTGTAGTTACCTGAAATCGGTGAGAGGCTAAAGTGGGATTCTAGGGTTTCTGAGTTTCAGGAGGTTGAGAACGAACAGTCTTCGCCTAAATTACGCACAGTAGCTGTTCAAAGGCTGCTTCAGTCGCAGGGAAGAGATTATGGCCTGTTCTTAGGGAGGGAAGCACATGAATAGAGAGATCATAGAATTCTAGAGTCTGAAGAAGAATTGCTTTGAGAGGTTATAAAAAGACCATCGTAGCTTGGAAAAATAGAGGACCTATTTATAACTGAATTCTCTAATGTCAGGTCGGTGAAGATAAGGATTGCTTTTCGTGCCGTGCAGAGCAATTCTCCCGTCTCTTCAGGAATAGGGATAAACTAGGTTGAGTTTATCTCATTATTACACTGCCTTTACTCTCTTCTGCGGTGAGAAATAAGTCGGGTATTTCTCACACATGCCGTAGACCGCCAGACCAAAACCCTAATGATATCCCCCCATTTGTGTGAAGCTGAGTCATCCTTTGTGATGATGTGTTGAGAGAGAAATATTCTCTTTAGCCGCGTTGGCCAAGAGAGAGAGATATTCTCTGATTTGTGAGAATGACTAGGATGAGTCACGTGAAAAGGAATAGAATTCCTCAGGATCGTGTGCAGAGTGTGAGAAGAGCTGAAGCTGATATCCCTATCTCCATGGCCGGTCACATATGTCATGTGAAGACCGTATTATTGTTTGTCGGTCCCTTTGTTGAGCATGCGGAGCTCAAGAGAGCTTATCCACGTTTTTGGATAGACATGTATAGTTCAGGCTCAATTTACTAGCCGTGAGTGTGTTTGAGAGGCAGAGAAATAGGGTTGAGCACTAGGTAAGGCGTGTGCCTATCATGTGAATCTCTCCGAGATTTTGTAGACGGATCAAAATCTCTCCGTGATTTTGCAGAGAGATTTGAATCATTCCGAGATTCTGCAGACGGATTTGAATCTCTCCGAGATTTTGCAGACGGATTTGAATCTCTCCGAGATTTTGCAGATGGATCAAAATCTCTTCGAAGATTTTCTTAACGGATCTGAATCTCTCTATGGTCACCTGGGACTCGTCCTAAGAGAGAAAAGGGATTTGTACGCCCGATTAATGCCTCTGCGAGACTTTGGCTCACTTGTCTTTGACCAGCGTATCTTGCAGAGATGTGCTAGGAATCAACTGTGTGTCCATATGATGGGCCAACAAGACCAGTGTATCCTGAAAGGATTTTCTAGGAGTCTGTCAAAATGGCCCGGAGGCAGAATAACCATCATATCTCACGGGGATGTCCAAGAGTTATTCGGAAACCTAATAAGTCGAGTCAGAGCCTAGAACAGATATGACCAATGTATCTCGCGAAGATGTACTAGGAATCAGTCCTTGATCTCAAATAAGGTGAGTCGTGCTTACAGAAGATATGCAAATCTCCGTTCTGGGTCATAAGTCCGTCGGGGACATCTTTACGCATCTACAGAGCCTACATGACCAGCAGCATCTCGTCAAGGATGTACACTAGAAATCATGGCATCACAATCAGCTCTGTCTCGTGAAGATATGCTGGAATTGTGGCTGTTCCGGTTCATAAGTCTGTCGGGGACGTTTTACGCTCTACAAAACTTACGTGACTAGCAGTATCTCGTCGAGGATGTGCGCTAGGAATCACGGCATCACGACCAACAATGTCTCGCGGGGACGTATACTAGAAATCTTGGCTAAGGATGACTTGAGGGCTAAGGTCTTAATCTCTTTCGTGAGAGTGAATTCTGCATATAGGGTTGAAATGACACTTTTGCCCCTTATCCAAATTTCACCATCTACATTAAATCCCCTACTCAGATTAGAACCTTGATTGTTCTACGATGAGTATATATATGGTAACAAATCATTAGTACGCAATTACAATTCATTCGTTCTTTTAGACTTTCAGAATCCTCGAATTGATGTTTTTAACCTTCAATTGTTATGACCCTAATCTTGGAATCGATTCTGGACCTTGGAATTCCCTTGGAATTTATGTTGAACGCTAATGACATGATAATGAAGTCTTGATGAGACAAAATATCCGTATTGAACGAATGGAATTAGTTAATTAGGGTTTACTTGGCCAAAACCCTAATTTTATGTCTTTGTGTATCCTTGAGCTTTCGAGTTTGTACAAGCGAGTATGTAGGGAAGAAAGAGTTTTTAAACGGCTTTATTGATGGCCTTTATGTTGGTGAAGATCCATGAGAAAATATAGGCACTTACTTTTGAAGTTACGAAGTCCCTATCCCATGTAAATACTGAATTCAGGCTTGTACTGTACCTAAACCCTAATTTCTCTTTTGTTCACATCTGACTCCTGCGGACACTCTATAGAAGCTTGTAATGCATGCATATATCTTGAGGGGTTAGAAACTTATATGATGAGAACTCGTTCAATCCCTTATACTAATCAGACACTCATTTTCCGAGAGAAAATGTCTATCTTTGAAACCAAGGGTGTTTTTGTCAAAAACCAATATGAGCCTGATTTGTTCTGACATGAAAGACTTTGTGAGATTCTTTAGGAATGTTCACGGCTTGAGATAGGGAGAGAGGCGCATGTATGGTCTTAGTTTTGAATATTATGAACTCAAACTTCCCTTTTGAGCTAAATTCCCTTTATTTTCTCTTTGATTCCGCTTTTCTGGATTCCGTTTCAATCCCGTTATTCTTAGAGAATTTATAGAACTCAATATTCACGTGTATGAGGCTTTTGTAATGATTATATGAGATATTGGTCGGTCTCTGGCTATATCAGGGCCTTCTTCCTTGAAAATACTCAAAATTACGAAATAAGGGTATTTTGGTCAAAATCTCTTATGAGCTAGTTTTTTTTGAAGAGTAATGAGATAAAAGGGTATTTATATAAGTTTATAGGACCAAGAGAATGGGAGAGACTCGGTCCTTTCTCTTTTAAAATAAATCTCCTTTTCACCAAATTCTTGAAATTAGGGTCATTTTCGTCAAAACCTTAATTCTCTTCGACTTTGATCCCTCTGAAAAATTCCAAGAGAATAAATCACGTCCTACTGGCTTAGGAGAGCATATTCACGCATGAAAAGTGCTTGGCCACGTCTTGGGGAAATTTTAGAAGAAGAAAAGACCTTGGTTTCTTATTTGAGTCGAATTAGGGCTATTTTCCTCAAAACCCTAATTCTCTTCGACTTTGGTCCCTCTGAAAAAATTCCGAGAGAATAAGTGACATCCCACTAGATTAGGAGAGGATTATTACGCATGGGAATAGCTTGGCCACGGCTTGAAGGGATTTTAGAAGAAAGGAAAACCCTCAGTTTCCTTATTTGATCCAAATTCCTCTTAATTTCCTCTTTTTGCTCTAATTGCTTTTCCTTTTGCTTCAAGGCTTCCTTTTTGAAATAAAATTGAAAATAGAAGTATTTTTACATGTGGTAATGTATAGAAACCGGTCCACCTCCTACATGAATTTTACTTGCACTGAAATTCCTTGTTTGAGCGGAATTCATATTTCTGTTCGAAGTATAACTGGTTTTGCAGGAAACCGTTTTAGTGTACTTAATGTTTGAATTTAATTCTTTACCAATGAATTATAATTGTGGCATTAATGTGCTTAACATAATCCTCTTGCTTAGATGATAGCTTTGTTTGTCTTTCAAAACGATATTAATTTTCAAACTGATGACATAGAAGTTAATAGAAGTACTTATCATCTTGAGTTTGTTGATGTAGATACCCATACTTCGTTCTCCGTAGAGTCATATTCCGTAAGTATTGATATTTATCCCTCCTTGATTATATATTCATATTCCTCCGACCATTGAATGAATATAAGTAGTCGTATTTGTCAAGGATTCACTTTATTTACGTGTTCTTCAAAAAACTTCAGATTTGAGGCACTTAGGGAGAATGGTTGTAAACTCTTCATGCGACTCTGATTTGAGTCCCCGACCCCATATTTGAAATAAAAGGGAATAGGCTTTCTAATGCAAAAAGAATGAATTGATTCCGAGTTCGTCTGGCCAATCAAATCAGTGTATACTTTTGACTTCAAAAATCCCGTATAAAATTTCAGGAGTTTTTCAGATTGCACTTAATTCGGTGTTGGGACCACATCTCCTAGATCGTTTGTCCGTTTGAGGTTCCCTTTTGATATGTTGTTGAGAAGACATATGGGAACATATTTTCCTCAGGAAGCACCCTGAAATTCCTTATGCATTGTCATCAATTTTCGAGTCTTCGCGCTGGAATGTGCAGATATCTCCTTTCCAAAGGAGTCTTTGTTGCGTTTGAACCCTTGATGCATTGAGACTCTTAGGAAACTAACCATTGGAGTGTTATGACATAATTAACCTTCCTTAGACTGTCATAGTTCATGAATTTTATCCCCTTGAGACAAAAAGTGTCTGTGGTGTGCTTATACATTTTACCCTTTGTTATACAAAACGTATTTTCTGTGGCTCTTTGAGGAATATAGGTTTGAATAAAACATATGAGCATCCTTGGGGACATGGATTAGATTTCTTACGATTGAAATAAGGGTAGGATCTCTAAGTATGGGGATATATTTCGTTTTTTGCTTGTGAGGCTTGATATATATATTCGTTAAAAAGAAACCTTAATTTGCTTCGTATATATGTCTTCAAACCTTCATATTCCGTGAAATTCATTTGACTTACAATTTTGTATACTTAAGATATGGGAATACCTCAAGATATTCCTGTTGATAATGGAAAAGAAAGATCTTCCTTCAATGATGACTCAGGCGTCTATCAGTCCCCAGTTATTAGTACTTCTCATATTGAAGAAACTCGAAGTGATGAAGCACTGCCGCTGAATGTCACGGAATATCCTATTGGTGGTCTTGTTTTCGTTGGTCCTAAAGCAATCCTAAACTCAGATGACGTACACATATAGGAACTCAGTGTTGATGCTGGATCTGCAGATTTGTATAAGGATATACGGCAAAGGTACGACCATGTTGCTACGATGAAGGAGATAAATTATGTCATTTGTCCCTCCAGTTAATGACTTGTGATCGGTTCTCAGTGAAGCATGGAATATAACTTTTAACATCACCCCTCCTGGTCTTCTTTCTGGAAGACTTTCTGAGAATCTTTGCTTCAATGTGGCGTGGCTGCTAGAATGACTCAACTTTGTCAGTCTGTTGGAGTGAGTTGAGTTCAGGTCCTCGTTATAAGAGAGGTTCTTAATATGGAATAATGTATGGTAAATGAAGAGCGTGCATGCATATCGATATGCAAAGTCCAAAGTGAAGAAGTTGGACGTGGAGCAAGAGATTTTATTTAGGGGCTTCTGCTGGATGGTTTTCTTCAGGGTTGATATTGTCCCTCCGTGGACCTTTTCCGTGTGCATCTGGTAAAGGAAGGGGACCTTCATGAGTTTGAACATGATGCAAACCCTAGATTTCTCCGTTGGCTATGTGATTAGGTGAAAACCTTAAGTTAAATTCGTAGTAGGAGTTCCCCCCTTGCGTGATCTTTACTCCAGAGGTTGTAGAAACTTCATTTGGCGTTCGTTTTCAGTGGTTGGCCCCAACTATCAAACAGAACATATTTGCCTTTCATATATTAGAGAAAATTAGAATCTAGAGATTATTTTTTTCGGTGATAAGTCCAAGTGAATTTGAACTCGAAAATATAGGGTTGTCAGCAACAATATATTCAGTGTTCTAATGATATCTCTCGGATCGTATTTTGAAACATCATGCACTTTTAAAACGGGGTAGGAGAGATGCATGCGAATACTTTTCTCCAAGGGCATGTCGTCGAATTCTCTACAGTTTTGTATTAGTTCGTCGAGTTAAGTGACTAAATTTTGAGTCACGTTTGAGTAGAGTAGAAACTATAGACTCTTATTCAAACCGATTGTGAACCCTAGTTTGCTCTTGCATGCGTTTATTATTGAGGGATAATTTGAATGCTTCTTCTACTTGATATAGTTCTGGTGTACGGGTATAAAACCCTAAAACATCCTATCTTCAGTCAGGATCTGGGGCATGGTTGCAATTGCAGAGTACAGATGCTGACAGAGAAGAAATCAACGAGACCAGAAAGAGAGATGCAAGATTTCTCGAGATAAGTCCCCTTCACGAATTTAAAGGTCGATCTCTATTTTCATAGTCCCAAGTAATAATATGTTGTAATGTGGGTTGAGGAGTTGAACGGTTTTGATGTGTCCCTATCTTTAGAGACTCTTATGTTGATTGTTTCTAAATATGTTATCTGAAAACTGGATGTTTGGGTCACCTCTTGTTAATCACATAGGTATATGATGCACGGTTCTTTGTCTGTCCCCAGTTTCTTATAAGACTAGGGATTCCCAGTGACTCGGGACGTTTGGAAAATGAAGTAAGACCCTTGTAGCGCACGATATTGAGTCTTCAAGGCGAGCAAGTGATAATCTATGGGCTGGAGATGTCTTTGGAGAGTCATGTCGAGATACTTCCGCATGTGTCTTTGTGGACAAGATGAAGTTGTTGTTCCGCCTCTACAAGGTGTCTTGACAGGAATTTATGTGAACTACTGTAGTAAAATTACCCATTGAGATTTACTCTTCTTTTGGGAGGATGCTCAACCGAACTTGAGAGTAGTATATGCCTTCTGGTACAATTAGGGTAATAGATACATTCAGGTCCAACTGCGCAGTCGATTTTTGTTTGTTTTATTGATGGAAGAGTTCTTTGGGAAACTGCTAGATAATTCTTCACGTGAAGGGGTCATTTTTTTGACATGAGGAAATTGTATGTGATCTTCATATCTTGTCCTCTACTCATCGCGTCTGAGCCTAACTCATGGAATAACCTGTCAATTGGATTTTCTCAACAGAAAAGACTTTGACCGAGGGAACTGCTAGTATGCTCCTGAATGAGTAACGTGTATCCTGAAGCTATGGTCTCAGATCCTTCTCTTATTTTACTTCAGTGGCGATAGATGATTGTAGATGTATGTCGAGTAAATGAGTTTTATCTGAATTGTTGGCACTTCAAATTTCTTTTCCCTTGGTAGGTTCAGGTGCGAAGATATTCTCCTTCTCCTTCTTTGGTGAACTGAGGTTCCATCGAAAAATGATAGTGGATAATCGTTGGTGTATTCGAGATGGAGGCTCATCGAGACTTAGTCGTACAATCACTAAGACTTCTTTTCTTTCTGACGTGACGGGAATTGAGATTGCATAACGACCGACGACCTTGAATCTTCAGATAAGTATGAAGAAAGCTTTGGCCCAACAATGTCTCAGAAGCTAGTCTCATCTTATACTTTTTTGCGTACTGGTCATGATCATCTGAAACACGAAAACGACAAGATGCATCTCGGCTGGCGATTTATGACCTTATGTGGCTCTGCAAAGCTTTTTTCTAGGTAACGAATTTTTTGGAACCTTTCCAAGTTTTCGCTAAGTTTATACTGTAAACGACGAAAAGACAAATCCGAGAGAAAAAGAACTAGGTCATCTGATACATAATGAAAGAGTTATAAGTAAAATAGTAAAGTGAAGTAAACTTCCCGAGTCCCCTGTGATCAGGTTGAGGGCCCTTGACCTAAACGAATTTTGGAGCAAATATTCATTAGAATCTCCAAGTTTAGATCGTCATATGTCCCTTGAGAGTGATAAGGTCGGCCGGATGATTGCTCCTTTGCTCTGTCGCGTTCGTCATGAGCTTTATCTTCTCCGGTGAGGTCGATTGCAGGCAAGATCCCGTCAATGCTATTCTCAGCAGTTCTAGTATTCCTTCTTTAGGAAACGTGTACTCGATCTAGATCTGTTGGATCTATCCCTACTGGTAACTCTATATGCGTTTTCAGATAAGTCTGGATGTCCATCTGAGATTTTGCAAGATTCTGTTGAGTCTCCGGGAGTTCTCCTTGGTCCGTATCGAACGTTTTCAAGGATTAACAGTAGATTTTTATGAAAATAGCCTACTAGGGCGGTTTGTTATGCAGGAAGAAATCCATGTGATTCGGGACGCACTAACCTATTCACTAAGGTCAAACTCGAAAGAGAGAGAAAGTGCCGGTAGGGATAACTCTCTCGGCTAAACTTGTAATGGATTTACAAAAACTGAATCAATGGAACATTTTTATGTTTGGATTGGTGGAATCGTCTTCCTTCCTATGAGACCATGATTGATATCTGTAACTGAGTGAACAACCTTCCACTGTGGTCGCCAAAATGTAGTTACCTAAAATCAGTAAGAGGCTAAAGTGTGATTTTAGGGTTTCTGAAAGTGAGTTTCGGGAGGTTGAGCACGAAAAGTCTTCGCCTAAACCACGCACTGGCCGTTCAAAGGATGCTTCAGTTATAGAGAAGAGATTTGGGCTGGTCTTAGGGAGGGAAGCATATGAAGAGAGAGATCAGAGAATTCTAGGGTTTGAAGAAGAATTGCTATGAGTGGTTATGAGAAAGATCATCGTATCTAAGAGAAATAGAGGACCTACTTATAGCTGAATTCTCTGATCTCAGGTCGGTGAAGATAAGGATTGATTTTAGTACCGTACGGTGCAATTCTCCCGTCTCTTCAGGAATAGGGATAAACTAGGTTGAGTTTATCTCATTATTCCACCGCCTTTACTCTCTTCTGCGGTGGGAAATAAGCTGGGTATTCCTCACATGTGTGGTAGACCGCCAGACCAAAACCCTAATTGATATCCCCCCATTTGTGTGAAGCTGAGTCATCCTTTGTGATGATGTGTTGAGAAAGAAATATTCTCTTTAGCCGAGTTGTCCAAGATAGAGAGATATTCTCTAATTTGTGAGAATGACTAGGATGAGTCACGTGAAAAGGCATGAAATTCCTCAGGAATCGTGTGCAGATTATGAGAGGAGCTGAGGTTGATCTCTGTAAAGACCTTCAAGCTCGTCAACGCTACTAGACTAGTCAAGTGACGAATTAATTAATAGGAACTCGATTAGTCTAACACGAAAGTTAATTAATAGGAGTTAGTCTAATAACGATATAGTTACGAAATCAGCACCGTTGAATAGATCTCGAAAATTCAGGCGAAATGGACTACTCGAATGTGTCATTCGGACATCGGATGAAGAAGATATCTGCTTTATTATGTGAAGGGTAAAATGGTCATTTCATATTAAAGTGTTATCAAGGGAACCGAATTTTTTTATCAGGGCACCCTCTGTGGATAACTCAAAAGCAAATCGATAAGGTCGAGATTTTCTATTTCTCTTTCATTTTCTTTTCTTCTTCTTCTTCTTTCTCCTTCTTCTTCTTTGCCTCTGGAGATTCCGTGAGAGATTTGTAAGATTTGAGTGAGTTTAATTGAGTGATGATTATCCGATGATGCTGATAGATGGCAGAGAATATAGAATGATCGATAGGTATGAAGCAGAACAGTTAAGGTTCGAATATGAGATGAATTGAATTTAGGGTTTATAGAGATGATTGATGTTCTAAAGATATAGAAGATGAATTAAGGAGCTATTTTTGATGAAGAATCATGGGTAGAAGTTTAATTACAGTTCTGAAGTCTTTTTGGAGATGATCAAGAGTTAGGGTTTTGTTCTTCCCCAAATTAGAATTAGGGTTTTCAAGATGAACTGATGATTCGATTAGTGAAGAAGAAGAAGATAAAGGGTATGTTTGTTAATTTGAAGACTTAGCAATCGATTTCTCAAGTTCAGTAAAGAATTGAATGGAACCAGGGTTTCTCAGAAGATTGGTTTTAAGTTTAATTTAGTGATGAACAAGAGAAATTAGGGACTGGGTTTGATATCAATTAGAGTTTGGAGTTGAAGAATAACTTGAAATGGATAGTCATGGTTTGACCGGTGATTCTGAAGTTATTGAACTGAACTGGTGGGTTTGCTGTTGTCATAAGATGATCCAAGTCAAGCAAGCAAGGGGAGTTGATCTCAATTTGATAGAATGAATCTAAATGGAGGTAAATATTTATTTAAGTGAATTAGTATGGCATTCGGTTTTTATTTAGTATATATGTTTGATAATAGAGTTGAGGATTGAAATGAATTTACTATGATTGTGGAGTTATAAGTCATTGGTGGTGATGTTGAAATAATAGAAAGATTATTGACGTTGCAGGGGATTTATGTATGAACTGTAATTTGTTGGTAGTGGCTGTGTAAGTTACAGGATTCGGAAATCAGTGAGCTGTTATGGAATTGGGTCTGTGGTGAATGAGGATTTAGTGATGCAGTGAAATGGAGTTGCAGATTATTATGTACTGCATTCTGGGTTGCAGTTGTTGAAGTCTGATTGTGCTGGTGAACTTCTTGTAAGAAAGTTGTGTATGGAGTAAGTTTATATAAATCAGTTGTTGCAGATATTAGTGGTGGTTCTGTATGTGGGGTGCAGGTTCTGTCATATGGATGAAATGGTGGAATTCTTGAGTACTGAAGTTGTGCAGAATAGAGTGTTGATGCTAAGGTTGTAGTTAGTGGTAGTTTTAGTGGAATCTTGTTGTTGCAGGGGAGATGTAAGTGCAGAGCATGGATGTTGGAGTTAGACTAGAGATGAGATGGGTAGCGAGTGAAATAGTGTAAGAAGAATGAGATAGTAAAGATGTAGATATTGGTAACTGTATGGTTGTAGATGGTAGCTTCAGTGAAGGCTTGCATCTGATGTTGCAGGTAAGCTTAGTTTAGTAATGTAATTAAGTTATGAAGTTTGTCTAAGATAAATGATTTGATGTTGTTTTGTTTAATGAAAGTGTTACACCAAATATGGTCAATTGTTGAATCAATAGTTGGACCTATTAGTCATCCCTGTCAGTTTAGCTGACTCAATTTGTTTAGCTGAATTAGTGTTACTAACTGAGTTAACTCAGTTACTAGACCTGACCATACTTGACTCAGTGAACCTTGACTGAGTTGGTTTCTTTGACAATTGACCCTGGACGTTGACCTTTGACCGACGTTGACTATTAGGTGACCTTTGACCGTTAGTTTGGCTGTTAGAGACCGTTAGTTGACCCTAGCGGACCAGGCCTTGAATGGGCTTGTTTAGTGGACTTGGTCTTAGGGCTAGTTATCCTAATTTGATGATTGGACCACTTATGGTCCAAATTATCTTTCGGTCCCTTCTACAAAGTTGTAGATGTTCATGAGACTTAGCTAATGGATTATAGAACCAACCCAATTGAATTATTAAACCTTAGTTATGCTAAAGATAGAGAATCAAAAGGTGTAAAGTCATAAATGGACTTGGAACCATTAGATAGACTTGTATGATTCTTGTCTGAGCCATTTTGGCTAAATTCTTAGAGTTCTTGTATGATTAACAATTAGTCTATATTAACAATGATCAATTCAAATGATGAACCAGTAGATCGTGGATCTCGAGGTAGGCGTGGCTTGTCATCAAAAGAGGTGGGAATTTATATTTAACTCTTTTGTGATTATTGTTGTTTTGTTTTACCCAAGTTTATGTTTAATAAATTCATGCATTGTCTGATTGTGCTTTCCATGCATTGTTAACTTTGAATTACGAAAGTTCTGTTATTTCTTTTAATTTTTCCATTGTTTAGAAAGGAATCATAATGCTTTGTTCGTCTTTATGAATTGTTTGGGAAATAAGAATTTCCATTTGATTGTTTGGAAATGAGAATTTCCATATGTGGTATATAGGATACTGCTCCTTCATTTATACCTACTTACTTTTGAGCTTTATGCAATAATTAGGTGCGGAACGACCAAACGAGTCACCATATAGGTATCTGGGTGCGGCTCGAGTCACCATATTATATATTGTTTGGAAGGAGTTAGTTCCATATACATGATTGTTTACCTATGTGAAATTGGGTGTGTTTTAGTGTTAGGGAAAACATGAATTGTTTTCAAATCATTTAAATGATTACTTAAAAGTTAAATGTTATTCCTATAGAGAACCCCTTTTAGGGATGATGTGCTCACCCATTCCCACTTTCAGTTTCAGAGACAGATCAGAGTTGCGCAGCGGAAGCTTCGAGGAGTTCAGTCCGCAGTTAATTAACTTCTGCTATGTTTATTATGTTGTTATCATATTTGTAAACCATGTGACTATTGTGTATGTATCATTTGAGAGGAGTTTCTTGTATACATATGATTCAGAGCGGGGCTAGTTTTTGGGTTAAGTTTTGAAGCTGATTTCTTAATTGAATGCTTAAGTGTATGATTTAGATTCTTAGTGCCTCTGTATTTAGTTAATCTCTTGGATTAGTCAGCTGCTAGCTTTGGGGGCGCTACAATCTCCCTCTCCCCATGGCCGGTCACATGTCATGTGAAGACCGTATTATTGTTTGTAGGTCCCTTTGTTGAGCATGCAGAGCTCAAGAGAGCTTATCCACGTTTTTGGATAGACATGTATAGTTCAGGCTCAATTTACTAGCCGTTAGTGTGTTTGAGAGGCTGAGAAATAGGCTTCAGCACTAGGTAAGGCGTGTGCCTATCATGTGAATCTCTTTGAGATTTTGCAGAGAGATTTGAATCTCCCCGAGATTCTGCGAAGAGATTTGAATCTCTCCGTGATTTTGCAGAGAGATTTGAATCTCTTCGTGATTTTGCAAACGGATCAAAATCTCACCGAGATTTTGCAGACGGATCAAAATCTCTCCGAAGATTTTCTTAACGGATCCGAATCTCTCTATGGTAAGCTGGGACTCGTCCTGAGAGAAAAAGTCTTGTGCGCCCAATTAATGCCTCTGCGAGACTTTGGCTCACTTGTCTTTGACCAGCGTATCTTGCAGATATGTGCTAGGAATCAACTGTGTGCCCATATGATGGGACAACAAGACCAGTGTATCCTGAAAGGATGTTCTAGGAGTCTGTCGAAAGGGCACGGAGGCAGAATAACCAGCGTATCTCGCGGGTATGTCCTAGGAGTTATTCGGAAACCTCAGTAAGTCGAGTCAGAGCCTAGAGCAGACATGACCAGTATATCTCGCAACGATGTACTAGGAATCAGTCCTTAATCTCAAATAGGGTGAGTCGTGCTTACAGGAGATATGCAAATCTCCGCTCTGGGTCATAAGTCCGTCGGCGACGTATTTACGCATCTATAGAGCCTACATGACCAGCAGCATCTCGTCACGATATATACTAGGAATCATGGCATCACAATCAGCTCCGTCTCGCGAATACATGCTGGAATTGTGGTTGTTCTGGTTCATAAGTCTGTCGGGGAGGTTTTACGCTCTACAAAACCTACGTGACCAGCAATATCTCGTCGAGGATGTGCGCTAGGAATCACAGTATCACGACCAGCAGTGTCTTGCAGGAACGTATACTAGAAATCGTGGCTAAGGATGCCTTGAGGGGCCGAGGGCTTAATCTCTTTTGTGAGAGTTGAATTCTTCCTATAGGGTTGAAATGACACTTTTTCCGTTTATCCAAATTTCACCATCTACAATTGCAGAAATGGTTTCCGAAATAAAACAGAAAATGCGACAAATTTCACAATGTACCATTCAGCATAACCATAGAGAAGGAAATCAAGCGGCAGATGGTTTAGCAAACTACTGAGATGATGGAAGCCAGGTGGAAAACTTATCGACAACAATATGGGACCAGGAAGTCCCACTTTTTATCAGCCAAATTATTTCAGATGACTCAGGGGTACAAGAATACCACGTGTAACTTTTTTCTAGTTATGTTCTTTGTTTCCATGCTTAAAAAAAAACACTTATGGTTGGGTTTTCCAAAAACCGTATACAAAGTTATGTAACTTACGGTTATGAAGATTGTGAAAAATAACAACTTACGGTTGGAAAATTTTTTATTTTGATTTTTTGAAAATTTTATATCAGTAGGAAAACCTAACTGTAAACATTGTATACGGTTGGAAGTTCATATTTTCCCAATCATAGAGAATTAATACGATGGGGAAATCAATATTTTCCCACCGTAAATCAGTCCTACAGTTAGGAAATCAATATTCCCCAACCGTATTCAGTTCCGAAACTAATTTTTCAATCTCCAATTTAATCGAATCTAATTTATTCATGGGATCAAAAGCAATAAAAAAGGTTGAGTTTTTGATTCTTACCCAATTAAAGTTATTACTGGATGAAAATCGACGATTAATCGTCGTTGAAGAAAAAAAACAGAAGAAGGAGAAGAAGAGGCAATGGAGGAGAAGAAGAGATGGGTTTCATTTTTTTTGGGGGTTTTAGGTTTAGTTTTTGATTCAATTTTATTCTGGTTATCAAAGGGTATTTTTGTATTTTTGATAATAAATTAGGTCCCCCTCATCCACATTTAGGATAGTCCATAGGAGCCTCCGAAACCAAATCCTTAGAGCCCCTATAAATATGATTATTTATTAGTTGAAACAGAAAATTAGTTGATGCATAAACCAAAATATGGATGCATAATGTGTTACACATCCTTTGCGGTGGTTTGCTTAATGGTTATGCATTAAATTTTCAAAAATTGTGCCTAAAATGATAAACACCTCCGAATTTTTCGTAAAAACTATAAATTTGATATTGTTGTTAGTACTCATTGTGTGGATCTCTTTAAAATATTTCCAATGAAATAAAAAATTTAAAATTCCAAGGCACGAATTCTTAGATATGTTATATTCTACTTTGCTTGCCGATCATACTCCTGAAAAATATGACACATAATGAGTTATAATAATTAGACTAAAAAGGGGGGAATTTTCGGGCTTTTCAGGTCTCAAAGACCACCTCCAAATCATTTCCAATATTTTTATCAAATTGCACATTTACGTTATGCTTCAATTCACAAAAAAGTGGCCATAAAAGGGACTCCCTCCTTTCGGGTCTTCCGTTCGGTCGGCCCAATTAGGTCCCCTCATCCACATTTTAGGACATTTGAATCCATATGAGTCCTCAAAACCAAGTGTTTGGAGCCATTATAATAGACTTCTTATATAACTTGGCCAAATTGGGGTATACCCAGATTAATTAGGGTATACCCAAATTTAAATGGACCTAGTGCCCTTGCTAAGGGGTGGTAAAAATTGGTGATTTTAATTTAATACCCTTAAACTAATTAAACTTAAAAAGTATACCAGATTTCTTAATCAGTTAACCCTAAAAAATCTCTTAATCTTTTCTTATTCTTCTTCATCCTGCATCTTCCATCAACCTCTCTACAAATCGTCCACTTTGATTATCCTAAAAAATGGTTGATTCTAAACGAAATTGCAGGAGATATATCTAAGAATATAGTGAAAACTCCAGAAAGAAAATCCATATTGTACACAGACAACCCAGAGTTAATTTGCATTGGAGTCCACCTCCTTATGGATATCTCACTATAAACTCTGATGGTTTTTTTCTTGAAAATACTGGTGGCATTGGACTAATTGCTCGTGCTTTTGCAGGTACCTTCCAGGGTTCAAAGTGCATCTTCTTAGCATCATCAGTTAGCATAGAGCATGTAGAGTGCAGAGGATTGTGGGAAGCTGTTTCATGGGCAAAAGAAAGGAACTTGCAGTGTGTGCGGTTTGAACTAGACTCTCAACTAGTGGCTGAAGCAGTGAATGGCGAGAAGTATAATTGTGATTGGAGAATACACAATCTTATTCGAGATATTAAGAGTTTATTTCAATTTTTTAGTTCCTGGCAATGTTGTTATGTGCCAAAGGAAAAAAATAAAATATCTGATATCCTATATAAGTTAGCTAGAGTAAACAACTTAAACAAAGTATGGTTAACTGATCCCCCTAGTTCAATCATGTTTCAACTAGTGGAGGAAGCAAACTATGTACCTGTTTAATTTTCCATAATATATTTTTTCTTCAGTTTCAAAAAAAAAGGTAAGGGAAAAGTTGGATTCAGTGAAATCAGTAAACCCGGGAATGCAATCCCTCAAGATGTTGAAAAGAACCCATTATCAGCGAGAAAAAAACTGTAAGTGATGTCTAAACTCAAACCCATTATTTCGTTGTGTGGAATGATTGTTAAATTAGGTTAGATTATCGAAAAATATGATTTCTGGATCTAACGTCGGCAAGGTTTTTGAAAAAATTAGATGTCGACCTAAGGATGTTATTGGTAGTCTTCTAGGTCATAGGATGAAGATCATGCCGACTATTCATACTGGTAATGGCGAATGTGAAAATTAACCAGGGCCGACAAGGTAATTAATAATCAAAGATGATGACTTATTGTATTTTATTTAGTCGTCATCTTCTTAAACTTATAACATCACGACTTCATGTCACAAAAACTTGGTTTTCCTATGTTCAATTTTGTTATTAATCGGCATCGTAAAAGAATAGAACCCTGCCGATTAAGTATTAGACGGCATCGTAGATGAATAGGACCATGTCGACTAAGTATTAGTCGTCTTTTTCTAGATTATCGACCATGCCGACTAGTAGGTGACCAAAACCATATTTCATTGTGTAAAATTTTCATCTCCCTCGCGCTTTAGGTGTATGGGGGAAGTGGTGAGAAATTGATTATTGTCTTCTAAGAAACAAAAAAAAAAACAAGAAGAACAATAATTAATTTTCACCATTTCCACATACACCTAAAGTGGCAGGGAGATGAAAATTGTTATCCGAATTCATGAATGTACCGACGAATATCGTTTGTTCAACACTCTTTTATGAACACATAGCTTGTTTTTGTGTATTGTTTAGGTTCCTAGAGGATAACATAGAGGGTATCCATTTTCCTACTAATGCAGCAGAGGTATTAGCCTGGATTAACAAGGTTTATCCTTCTTTAGAAGATCTTTGTGATGAAACTGGACAAAATGACCCTGTAAGAGACTTACTTCTGATGGCTAAGAATAATCCTGAACAATTTCTACGGGATATGAACAGTCCTACCAATCCCCTCAACTACATTGAATGCACATCATCAGAGGAATAAGAAGAGGATTTTGATCCAAGACTTTCTTTCAAGGCATGTGACTTTTATGGAGTGAACCACTATTAATTACAATGAGGATGGTGACTACATAGGTCCACGAAAGGAGTTAAAAGCAAAAGCTGGTGATGTAGAGGAAGACCAAGTTGTTGATGCTGCAAACCCTAATGAAGTGAAGGAAGATAACGACAATGAGAAGGATCCATGAAAATGTGTTTGATATGATTGTGTTGTGGAGTGTTTCTAATACACTTTGTATTATGTTTTGAACTCTTAGATTGTGGTTGTGGTTTTAGACTTGTCAATAACTTATGTTAAATTTTTTAATCTTTTTCTGCAGTTTTAAACAATGTTAGATTGGCAGTAAATCGTCAGGGTACTAAATGTTTTACCATGCCGACTAGTTATCGACGTGGTGTTTAATTAACTACCTTGACAACCCTATGGAAAAATTAGTTATTGTCAGGATGTCACCGACGGCATGGTCATAAGATAATTAATATGCCTATTAGGGATACCTATACCTTATTGTTAATATAAAATTAGTACTGTGAAGCACACAATACACTCAATTGAATGCTCAACGGCTAGTATTTTCAAATACTAGCTATTAAGTGTATAAAAATACTTTCAACTTCATCTTCAACCAAGATGAAAAAATGGAAGGTTCAGATACAACACAACCAATTATTTTTAGTCTTTGTACACTAAGTGGTCATTTTGTAAATGATTGTCCTTTTGAAGGCAGCAAATGCACCATTGATGGTTGTAAGGGGTTCTTATTTCTCATGAAAGTTACAATATGAGATGTACATCAGCCGTATGCTTCAAAATGCAGCTGCTGTGGGTTTTTCTATTGGATAGATGAGCACCTGGCTCCTTATGAAGATGGAGTTGCTAAAATCAACCATCTACTATGCACAAATCCATGTTGCGATAAGATGGAGCTACTTACCTCTCCTAAAAAGTGTGTATTGGAAAAAGATATTATGTATGTCCCAAATGTGTTAAGGTTTAGTTTTTAAGGTTTATACGCTCTAATTAAGTGTTGAGAACCACCATCATGCCGACTATCCCAGGATTTCTTATCCAGTGTTGTCAGGTAAATTAGTCGACAATCTGACAATTTTATACCTTGCCGACCCTGGGAAAAATTCAAATCAGTTGTGTCAGAGATTAATAGTCGGGATTGTTGTTTGATAATTATAGTGTTGACTTGTGAGTAAGACACTTAATCGGCAGGTTAGGAAATATAAAATAATGACGAATTAGAGAATTTGGTAGGAGTAAACACAAAAAAAAAAACCACATCCATTCCATTCGTTAGTAATACTCCAAAGTACATTACACAAATACGAATGTGATCACAAAAGGATTCATTATTTCCTAACCACAATCACTCATCGCTCAAATCTATTGGAGGGAGTTCATTCAAATCTATTGAACCTCCTTTAGTCAAATCTATGGGACCTTTGATAGGCTCATGTAAAGCATCCCAATACTTCATGTTGTCCTCATAAATTTTCACTCATTCCTTGCTCTTGTTGTTTACGAACTTTTCCCAAAAGATAAACCTACAAAGAGAAGGTAACGAACAATTGTTTACCAATAAAATGATTGTTATCCACCAAAGCTATAACAATTCTTTTATATTTGAGATTCTCTACACAAACCGCATGTTTTTGTGCAAATGTTAGACAACCTCTAGAACTAAAAGAGTGAAGTACGCATGTAAACGTACCCGCCAATAGATGACCACACTCCGGCGTACTCATCCAATGCTCCCATTTAATCGGTTCATTTCCCTCCGGGCCTTTAACACTAGATAACAATTCCATGAAAATCACATCTTTGTCTTCCATCGAACCTTCTAGCATCATTGAGATATAAAGCTCTTTGTATTTTTCAAGACGGGCAACCATCATCTTTCTTATATATTGACATTGGGTGAGATTTTCCGCAACCTCTCCACCTAGGTGTCCCAATTGTTGGGAGGCAACTTGAAACCCACAATTTCCATCCTTTGGGACGTTGTCGGTACCAGTAATGAACTCTTGAATAATAGGAGGGATTTGTACAAGATACTCATACCATACCGGTTTTATTACCTTCCTCGGACGACCTCTTTTCCTTACAACATCTCCTTGACTTTCCTGACTCTCAGTAGGTGTAATATTTGGTTTCACTTGTTGATCCGTTGGTGTAGTTGTATCCTTCCTCGGACAACCCCTTTTATTTACAACAACTGACACACTTGCTTGACTCTCAATAGGTGGAGTGCTATTTGGATTCAAGTTTGAAACTGTTGGTGTAGTTGTTTCTTTCCTCGGACAACCTTTTTTTTAGACGGTTCCTCTTTGTATTCCTCCTCGGTATAATCATGTCCGGATGGATTTCAAATTGTACTCAAATACTCTTTCAATTGTTTCCTTTCTTCCGTCCTTGTATTTGTGGTAGGTGGTCTACCCGGCGGATCTTGTTTCAAGGGTTCTTGAAGTTCTTCCATAAAAGGGTAAACAATCGGCATCAACTTGTGTTTCATAGTTTGTTTTTCCAACCTATTCAATGTGGTTTACTTGTCGAGGATTATTCTCGTAAGTTCCATGTCGCCAAACTCTTCACCGGGAGCTTCTCTTGGAGCCGAGATGAAAGGTAATTGCTTTCAATAAGGATCAATGTCTTCAATCGGAATCGAAGTTTTATACCTACCAAGCATATGAAGACATGGAAGTCTGATAGCCTTCATTAACCTACAATTACAAGGAGTGCTCGGGTCGTCATACTTTTGATACAACTTGATATGTTTCATCATAAAACGTATTTCCCAATGCGAGACGTTGCAATGTATACCAAAAAGCAATCAATCATCCTCCTTGTAGCACTTCAACTTTCGGTGCCTACTTTCTTCGAATTGTTTTCTTATCTTGTTGATATTATTATTAGTGTACTCATGGATAGCATGTTGCACCGTCACAATCCCATTTTGACTCGTGAAAAGTAGACATTTTAGTCTCCCATGAGCTTGCTCTACCATACTTGTGGACTCAGGTTTGAAATGTTTATAGTCGTAAGTAAAAGCACAAACAAACTTATCTTTGTGTAGCGTCAACTATTGTCTCTTGAAGTATGCCACTACTTTGGGGTAATTAGTGACCCAATCGTCCTCGAAATCCTTCAAGTTTCTCTCATATCTTGCCACACTCATCGACCAAACCATTTTATCCCACGCTTTCACGAATAACCCAAATTTAATCTCACCTTCTTTCCATTCTTCATCTTCTTTCTTTTTCTTTTCCTCTCTCTTCACTTTAGTTAGTTTACTATGACGTTCATCTTGCCCTTTTTCAAGTTTACTACCTTTCTTTGCCTTTGGTTTTTGGATATGATTTATGCAATTATTTCTAATATTGCATTGTATGTGCCACGTGCAAAGCAAATTTTGTACCTCGGGAAAAACTATCCTCAACACATTCATTATTGCTTGCTCATTGTCGGTCACTACAACCCTGGGGGTTTTGTCTTCGTCGTAGAGAAGCTTCAAAGTTTCCAATGCCCAAATATAGCTCTCATGCTTCTCAGGATCCATAAAACACCATGCCACCGTGAATGATTGCTTGTCCGAGGTTTGTCCTACAATGTTCAACAAAGGCATGTTGTACATATTCGTCTTATAAGTACAATCCATGAATAAAACTTGGTAAAAGCACCGAGCCAATTTAAAAATATTGGGATGCGTAAGAAAAATATGATCCACCCTCCCCTTCAATGACTCATGGTGTCTCATCGTGTAGTTGTATTTGTAGGCCAACCATTATGATTCTTCCAATACCAATCATCCATCCCATTAAATTCTTTTGATAGTTGCTTTGGCCGCATAAATTGTAGACAATAAAGAAAGGTTATTCTTGTCATCCCTCTTGAACTTACTGAGGATATTACTTGGTTTAATTCCCCAACTTGTTCTTACTTGTTCGAACTCGTGCGGTTTCAACTTGGCAACTGGGGTGGGGGGGGTGTCCAATAATACTTTGCGGATCTTTATGATTATGCCAACCAACATCAACTATATTCATTCTCCACATGTTATTGGTGTGTTCGTTCTCCCAAAAAATAATCTTGAATGGGAATCCACACTTTTTTGACTTCATCTTGTACACCCTATTCATCTTCTTAGGATACACATAACCCTATCTCTTGTGACTTACGTCCAATCCACTACACTCGCAAATCATTTCAAACCGCGTATCTTTTTGTTGGGTGTTTTTCACTAGAACATATATCTTCTGTTTTTCTTTATCAACAACCCAATTGATTGCTTCGTGTTTATCCAATCATTCCAAATTATTAGCATAATATGCGGAAGTATCAGGACCCCTAATACTGTGAGCTTGAGGATGATCGCTTAACACCAATACAATCTACAAAAACATCACAAGTTAGATATAACATAGATGATCAAACAATAGTCGACAAGGTTGATATATAAAATAATGACTACCAAGCAATGGTTAGTAAGGTCGACAATTAGAAGACTGACGACCAAAATACGGTCGGCAAGGTCGACATATTCAAAAAAATGATGGCTTAAGCATATTTCACAACCCAGTTCTCTGTGTTGCAAAAGACAGTTAGCCGGAAAGGTTCTTATTTATGATCTTGGCGACTTAAACAAGGGAAAATAGTCGTTATGTTTGTTTTTACAAAAATGATGCCGACTTAAATAGTATCCATGAAAAGTCGTTGGATTTGTTGATAAAAACAACGCCGACTATAACAGTCGACACGGTTGGACTATCGTCGACCTTGACGATACTGGGCAGCAAAATGTGAAAATCACAATATTTACCATGTAAGTTATGTACCTGATTAATTGCATGTAAAAATCACAATATTTACCATGTAAGTTATGTACCTGATTAATTTCAGCTCAATTTTCTTCTTCTAGGACATTAGATTCTACATTTGGCTCAGGATATTCATCACTTCCATATCCATCTTGAGTTTGAGGAAAATAAAAGTGTGGATCATGCATATAATCTATTTCATCATGATTTGGTAGATCATCATACAAATATTCATCTATAGGAGGAAAATTAGAAGACTCCCCCACTTCAAAATCAGAATTAGAATCACCCATCTCACAAAAATCACAAAACCCTAACCCCCC
>NC_039360.1:217598229-217603502 GCF_003573695.1 Papaver somniferum
CACACACACACACACCCACCCCACCCCCACCCCCAACTTCTTGTACTACTTTGTTTGAGGGAAAAAACTGATTCCGCTGTTTTTGGTAAATTTGGGTGTGTTGATGAGAAAAAATTCAACCCTAAAAAAATGCACTGCACGCGAGTAATTTTAGATTCGAGAGATCAATATGTAAGACTCTGGCCTAAACCAAGAAATGGCCGTTCCAGATTCAATTCGGCCATAAAGTGAAGGAGAAGGGTTGATCTTAGGGAGGGAAGTGAATAAGGTGTTTGAGATCAGAATGTTGAATTATGAAGGTGTGGATGTTTTATGACTTCTATCAGAAAATGGTTTCTGGTTACTTGTGTTGATAACACTTGTGTTCCCTATTTGAATAGGTTGAAAAACATATTTATACAAGTCATGTTCGAACACCCCTGATCTCGTAGGAAGTGGAGGTGATTAGGAAATGGAGAAGTGGAGTTGTGTATATAGTGGTGATCACCACGTTTCCATTATGAGGGGAAACTAGTCACGCCTTTACCCACTATCTCATTGTTATTAACCGTCCGTTCTTCCTTGACACGTTCTCGTAATGGGAGCGTTGCACGCCGCACGCTATAAACCGCCAGACCAATACCCCAGTGAACATCCTTGTGGATGGGGGAAAACGGTTTGCTGGTTTTTTAGGAAAGTGAATAGTCGAGCGTGCGGACGAGACTCCTCGACCGAGCAAACTACTGAACCTCACATAGATGCAGTGCAAAGGGAGTGCTTAGATTCGAGAGATAAATCTGTAGGACTCCGGCCTAAACCAAGTCAATGACCGTTCCAGAGTCAATTCGGTCACAAAGAGGGAGATGGGTTGATCCGTAGGAGGGAATCTGAGAATTGTGTGGGATCAATGATGATCAAGGATTGTGGATGTGTTGAAGGTTTCTGCAAATTGATGAACTACTGAAGTTGAGTTCTGTGAATAAGTTTTAATCGAGTTGTTGACGAATGATGATCCTTATATGTTGTCCTCAATTTAGACTTATTTATATTGCAAGAATGATGAACACCCTGATCCCTGTAAGTGTGACGGTTTCTTGAGTGAAAGAGTGGGAAAGTGGAAGATCGTGGTGAAACCAGTTCCATTCGTGTGGAGACTTGGTTAACCGTCCACCCACTACTTTGCTAACTCCTTCAAACGTTGCACGACTTACTCACATTCTCATCGTGGATGAATCCACGTGTCGTAGGCCGCCAGACCAAAACCCTAATTGATATCCCCCATGTGACGTGATTGGAGTCCCACGAATCGTGGAGTCTGCATGACAGACGTGTATTTTATTAGTCAGTTGTTGACTGTTTAGATAGTGAATCTAAGTTTTCGTTGAATCGAGCATGAGTGATCGAATGCTCAATGGAACATGTTAGACATTGCTCAAATATTGTAAATTTGAGCAACTGAGCAAGTACTGCTCGACGAATTACTGAATATTGATAGTTGGATCAATATTCGAGCAATTGAGCAAGTATTGCTCAATTCGACGAATTACTGAATATTGATAGTTGGGCAATTGAGCAAGTACTGCTCAATTTGACGAATTACTGAATATGGATAGTTGGATCAATATTCGAGCAATTGAGCAAGTATTGCTCAATTCGACGAATTACTGATAAATTACTGAATATTGATAGTGGATCAATATTTGAGCAACTGAGCAAATATTGCTCAACTCGACGAATTATTTATTTATTGATGACGTGACCCAATAAAATATTAATTAAAATATTGGCAGATTACCGAATATTATATAATTAGTCATCGTGTTGTTTGCTGAATCAACATAAATTTATTTGGTGTTTGAACTTGCTCAGAATGATGATTTGTTGAGCGTTTGTTCGAAACCCTAATTTTTGATCAGTTGCTCATTAATTGACGAATTACTGAAAATAGGTCATGAGCGAAGGAGGGACCAACCACAGGGGATTATGGACGTCCATGTGATGCCTAATTGCTCGAGTGAGTGTGCATTAGGGTCCTGAGTTGACCGGTTGGTGAAGGAATGATGATAAAATGTTGATTTCATCATTTATTGAAATAGTGCTCGATTGAGCATTAGGTGATAAAACCTAATTATGGAAAAGTGAGGGACCGACCAAGATGGCATGAAACCGACCCTTGGTGGTCGTGGGACAGCTGGTGGGCATTCGAGCAAACTCCAAGTTGGTTGGAAAGAATTTGGACCCAATATGAGCAATTGCGCAAATTAGGTCAAAATTTTAAAAATGTGTGGGACCGGCTCGTTGCAAGCCTTAGAGCCACCCTTGGTCGGTCAAGGGAGCATGCTCGTGTCACCATAATGCCTGTGTCTCAGTCCTGAGAGTTTTGGCATTTTTTGATGTGCGTTTGAGCAATATCTTGGATTTTCAGAAGAGTTCGATTTTTTGACTGGAATTCTCGATTTTGCTCGAATTAGCAAGTATGCCCGTTTGATCAATATTTCATGAATATTAAAATAATAAAATTTTAATATACTTTTCGTGAGTATCCTAGTCGGTCATGTGACCATGTTGACTTTTGTTTTTTTTTATGGTTTGAGCAATATTTGAGAAAATATGGAGAAACCATGATTTTTGTTGAAACAGGAAAGCTTCACAAGATGAGAGAAATAAGAATTTATGAAATATTAGGGATTGCAAGGTGTGGGACCGGCCACAGATATGGTATGGACGGAAATCTAAGTTGCCCGATCCCGCAACACCTTTCCCTGTTTTGTATTATTATTTTTCATGAAACCACGAAAATATGGAGAAACCATGAGTTTTGCTCAAAAAAGGAAAGTTGTTAGAATGGAGGAGTCTTCATGAGTTCATGAAAATAGCAAAAATAAGGAAAAATAATGGGAGATGCATGGGACCGGCCACGGCTAGAGAACGGTCGTCCGGGTGGCCCGGCCCATGGACGCCTCTTCATTATTTTAATGTTATTATTTTCTCTCTCCTATTTTGTGTAGGATTCCTCATTCGTCCATATTTTGGATGCTCGTTCGCGTATTTGGGTGCTCGTTCGTGCATCATGGTTGAGTACACTTGCACCATTATTGTTGAGTATTTATTACTAATTTATGAAATTCAGTAGAGAATGATTCATGAAATTGAGCAATAAAAGTGAGTAGTTTATTATTATCAATCCATAGGATCAGCCGTGGATTCGACCATGAATTCGGAATAATAATAAAATAAGTATTACCATTCCATGGGATCCTGGATTCGACCACATAATGATGAGTGCTAAAAAGTGCATATTTTTATATATTTTTGTTGGCATTTAACTCATCTTTTGTGCAGTAATTCTACATTTTATCCCATATTCTGTATTTTCATTGTTTTCAAGAATAAATATTTTTCTTACTTAATTTTGCATTTTTAGGTAATAAATAAAGTCTGGATGACTTGCGGAGCGGAAAAGAGCTGAAGAGTGGTGAAAAGCCGGAAGAAATTACGCAAGGAAGCCGCAAAGAATGGAGCGCACGTCCAAAAAGCTAGGAATGGGCTTAATAAGGAAGAGATTTGTTCTTAAAGAAGAAGTGGGCTCAACATATCCCAAGCCCAAACTTATTTCCCAAAACTAAACCCATTTTCCAAGCCCAGAACTCCAAAACCCAAACCCATTCTTTTGTAGCTGTCAGATTGGATCCATCTCATCATCCAATGGTCGCTTCATCATCGTTCATCGAAGTCTGAAGCTCCTGCTAAACACTACAGCACCTAACTCCATCTGGAGCCGTCAGCTTAGTTGTATCTCGCAATCCAACGGTCTCTCCAAGCTTCATCCCATCGCGCCGTTCATTTAAATCCAAATCTGGTCATCCGATGATTTCCCTCTCGCTGTGCATCAAACTCGCTACACTTGCCTCACACCCTAGCACGAAGCACCTATACCCAACCAAACACTTCCTACATCCCAAAACACTCGAGTCTTCTCCTCCCTCTCAACCTCTCTGTCTGCAACTCCCTCTCCGCCTGCTCTCACTGCCACCACCACCATACCCTGCCGCACCACCACCCTGCCATCGCCACTTCCTCCACTGTCACCAAACACCACCTACACGCCGTAGCTACCTCCCCTACCTCTATAGCCATCTAACTCATTGATTTTTCACCACTGAAACCCTAGGTGATAAATCAATAAATTAGGTGAGGCTATAAGACGCAACTGAAGACATGGAGAGGAGCAGAGAAGAGAGAATATGCATGGGTCGACATCAATTCAGGGATTAGGTGAGTGGACTTTTCAATTCAAAAATTAGGGTTTGCAAGTTAGGGTTTCGAAATTTGGGGATATTTTGTAAAACTATAAAAGGCAACTGATGTGTAGAGAGAAGGGTATGCCTGGGTTAGCCAGTGTGTCACCCTAGAGCACTGGAATAGCCAGTGTCTCAAGGGTTAGTGTTTAATTTTCAACTATTTTTATGTTTATTCCATTACTCTTATTCAGTTTCAATTCAGTTGCTGTTTTTGTGTTTCAATTCAGTTCATGTTTTTGTTTTATGTCTTCTGTGTTTGTTTATGTTCAGTTCAATGCTCTGTTTAGTAATTGTTTTGTTGTTGTTGCTGTTATGTGAGCTCTCATGTGTATTTGTATAGCTAGGCTGAGATGATGCCTTAAGTCACTGTTAGAGGTGGAATGTTAGGTTATAATTCTTGTAAATTGAGCTAATTGAGAAATGGAGGAATTTAGTGCTCATTAGCAAGCTTCTTCTCCTTCCATTCCATTTATGTATGCCCTGGAACATAGGCAGGCTTGAACCTTCACCTAGCTCCATTAGGGACAGGGATTTAACATAGAATTACACCATCTGGCTAGGTCACAAGGTGGATTCATAACCTAGTTGTGATGTTTAATGTTTTGTGTGAATGTTAGGCTAAAGCCTTTGAAGCATTGGATTGATTGAGCAGTGGGGAGAAACTAGTGCTCACTAGTGACTATGAGCAAACTGGTTCTCTTCCCACTCTAGTTGTATGCCTAGGCTCTCTTGTTTTGTCAACTGTTAGCTTCTCAAATGTTAGGATTAGTTTACTGTTGTATGTCAATGCTAGGTTAGAGCCTTAGAGCATTGAGTTGATTGAGCAGTGGGGAGAAACTAGTGCTCACTAGTGACTGTGAGCAAGATGGTTCTCTTCCCACTCTAGATGAATGCCTAAAGCCATTGCCTTGGCTTTGCTTTTTTTTTTTCCTTCCTTTTTTTTTACTTCACTGTCTTCTTCACACCCCTGCCCTTGGCTTAGGCCTTGGTTCC